>NC_040043.1:8707805-8834625 GCF_003713205.1 Coffea eugenioides | reverse complement strand
TGTTAATTTACAATTTAGTTCAAAACATGAGGTGTCGTTTTGTATATTTTAAAACTACGAGGGGTTTTTCTGTGTATTAGATATACCACATGGGGCTTTTTGTTTTTAACCCTTTTTATTATTCTTTTTTATTTGCTTAAAAGGATGACAATATTGAATGAATGGTGTCTTTAAGCAGGCTTGAATCCTCCATGGGCATTATGAGAGCCACTTTTCGTGATTGAAATGGTACAAGGATAATTGCTGTAAAATTATGTTATTTAAAGATGAATTTTATATATGATAACATTTGAAGCAAATCTCTATTTTGGGATGCCACTAATGTATCACAATAAGCACCAGAAATTTTAAGAATTTTTGTGACCTTGAGAGCACATTAATTAGGATATAAATAACATTGATATTACTAATTACATCATAATATGTTTCACTTATTGAATTAGATATACCCTTATTAGACCTACGAAACCTTTGTGTACTTGAAACTTCATGTTGCACCTCATTATCATCAGTTGCAAGCTCCAATTCCATCTCTGTTTACCATCCTCTTATGGCTCTTGAATTTTTTCAAGTTCTATCTTACCTCTACTAGTTTAGAAAAAAATTAATTTTTTAAAGTTGGTATTATTATTGAAAAACACTTTTGTTCATTGGGACAATAGAAATAGTGTCCTCTTGTTTCCTAAAATACTGTACAAGACGACTTTAACTGGACATGAGCACCAACATGTTCGATTATGCCCTCTGCATAAGTAGGGTAATCCCAAATTTTTTATGTGAAGATTTAGTGTCTTAATATACTCTATATCTCATATAGTATAGTTTAAACATTCTTAGATGGAATATGATTTAATGTTAAGTGGCAATTTTATTCAGGACATACTCCAAAAATGACTTTGGTAAGCTTGCATGGCGTACAATCTCACCGTATCTCATGAATACAGCTTTGGTAAACTTGCACGGCTTATAATCTCATAGTATCTCATGAATTTGTGATTTTTTTCCTAAGACACTCAATAATTGTCTAATAGAAAACAATTGCTTAAGAATTTCATTCTCCATTAGACAGTTTTGAAACCCTTGGTCCAAGTATTTTCCGCCATTTTTAAAATCTAAGTAATCTAAAACTAACCAAGCCGTTTTTGTACTCTGTACTTAAACTTCAACTTCTTAAACTCTTGAAAAGTCTTGAATTTGTACTTCAATAAGTGCATATATCTACTTTTGAATAGTTATTAATAAAAGCAATAATGTAGGGAAAACTACCTCTAAGCTTAAGTTGTCATAAGATCAAGATGCATCATTATATATGAGTTCTAGCAATTCTTTTATTCTCTCACTATTACCATGAATGGTGACTTGCTAAACTTATCTTGCAAACAAGACTCGCAAGTTTCACAGGATTCATAACTAAATTGGTCTAAATTTTCACCTTGATGTAATTTAGTAATGTGCTTTTTGTTAACATGGCCTAGCATACAAATACTAAAGGTAAGATGGTCTTGAGTCATCTAATATTGAGAAATGATATCAGTAAAAAAAATATTGGTTAATGGAGCAGCAATGGTACTGAAGTCTTTGACAAAACGTCGGTAAAATCCAGCCAGGCTGTGGAAACTATGCACATCCGCAACGGTCTTTGGCGTTCGCCATTGTTGGATGGTTTCGATCTTTGTCTCGTCCACCTTGATGCCCTGTGAACTAACAACATAGCCTAGAAACACAAGCTCATTAGTACAAAAAGTGCACTTCTTAAGGTTAGCATAGAGGCTCGCCTTCCGAAGTGTTTCTAATACCAATCTCAAGTGCTCCATGTGTTCATGCATGCTTCGACTATGGATCAAAATGTCATCAAAGTAAACAATGACAAATTTACCTAGAAAGTGCCTTAAAACATGGTTCATTTATCTCATGAAAGTGTTAGGTGCGTTAGTCAACCCAAAAAGCATGACTAACCACTCATAAAGGCCATGTTTCGTTTTAAAGGCTGTTTTCCACTCATCTCCCTTTTTCATCCTAATTTGATGATAGCCACTCCTTAGATCAATTTTCATGACGATGACAGCACCTTCAAGGTCATCTAGCATATCATCTAACCTAGGGATGGTGTGACGGTATTTAATAGTTATAGCATTTACAGCCCTACTGTGAGGACCCGAAAATTTTCTCATTTTATCTCATATTATTGGCTTATTTAAATATTTATTCACCTGTTTTCTCTGAATAATTTATTTCAACCATTTTCAATTCATTTTTATGGAACTATGTCTTATTTATACTTGTAAAACGTCTCGCTAACAAATTTAAATTTTTCGAAAGCTCGTTTATTAAGGAATAACAAATACACATCTTCGAGATGATAGTCAATCTGAGAGTGCAATGATTTTGGAGAATTAAGGATGATCAATAGTGGACTAAGAAGAGTTAATTGAGAGATTAGATGTGATTAAGTTAAATAAAGTTTTATTACACGTATGTCGATAATTTCTCGAAAGTCGTACCGCGCGACGAATTGGAGACTTGAGGAATTAATATTGTGAGGACTCATGTTTTATTTCTAAAATAGTCATTTTTATAATTAGTTACCCTAGAGATAGTTAATTATATCATCGTTACATGAATTCCTTTTAAAGTTCGCCTTATCGCGCGCGAATTGAAATTGCGCGTATATCGAGCCGGAATGGTTAAATGGAGATTTAAGAAAATTATTCTAGACTACTAAGAGTGAATAATTATAATGTTAAATGAAGTACATTAGAGGTTTAGTGCATAAGTGAAACAAATCCGAGAGAAAACGGACACGAAACGCGCGCGTGGGAAACACTATTCCTAGTTGACTTTGGGTGGCTCTTACTTTATTTTCCCTCCAAGCTTCTCCAAGAAGCTTCACTCATCAGATCATCCTCTCTCTCCTCTTCATCTTGCTGGCCGAAATTCTCCAAGGGAGAAGAAGAGAAAGCCCATCATCCTCCTTGCTCCATTCTTGCACAACTTCACCTTAAATCCTTCACACAACACCTAAACAACTTGGAGAGCAACTCAATCTTGGTGGAGGACATCTTTCTCACAGTTTTTCTTGGGCTTTAGAGGTGTAAAATTTCTGATTTCACTCAAAGGAGTAGGAGGTAATCATTCAACCATCTAACCTTGGCTTTAGTGGGTTGATCTTTTCTAGGAAGCTTGTAGCTTCATTGTTATTGTTGTTGTTTGGATTTAAATGGTTGGAGTGGGCTCTATGAAATCCCACCTTGATGATATAGGACTGATATGATGATGATAAGTGTTGTTTGTGTTAGTTATGTAATAAACAAGATGAGATTTGTTGGAAAAGTGAAAGGAAAACCAAAGGAAAATTGTATAGGAAGAGGCCGAAAATCTGCCCTGTTTTTCTTGAAACTTTGATTCAAATTTTTGATGCTCAAATGACCTTGAATCTGATGTAGATATATTGTGTAGGATGTGTGGAAAGTTTCCACCAAAAATCATTTGATTTGGTTGGGTAAAAGTTGAAATTTTGAAAATTTTCAAATCTGGAAAACGGTGTCCAGGTGTTCTGGACAGGGCATCTTTGAACGACCATAACTCTCTTCTCAGATGTCAAAATCAAGTGCCGTTTGTGGAATTTGAAACTAGACATCCATATTTTTCTAACGGTGTATCATGCACTTTCTAATTCGAAGTGATTCATCTGTAGTGACTGATCAAAGTCGGCTGCCCTGTTCTGTCAGTCCAACCGAGAGGAAGTTAGAAGCTGCAACTTGTGGCTCCATTTTCTCTTACTTGAAAACTGAATTTCATAATGACTTCTTCTGATGAAATGTACCCTTTTGAATTTAGTTTCCAACACCAGCAACCATGCTCAATTTCAAGTTGAATTGAGTGAGATGTGGTCTAAATATCGAACTGTACCAAATCTGGAAAACTCTAATTTTTGCTAGCCGAATGGCCTAGCTTGACTTGGGACTTGTTGTTTTGAAAATTCTGATGTCAACCACCTACCAAATGTATATTAAATGTTTTTTAGACCTTTGTTTCACAAATGAACCAGATTTGAGTTGATTTCATTAGGCCAAATGTTTGAAAAGGGAAAAGGAAGTTAGAAGACAGATTTGTCTTGGAAATTCCTTGAACTTTGGTAGTTTTGTTAACTACCTTCCCGTACGAGTTTTTACGTGAAATTTGATAGAGGAGTAGTTATCCTATGGAAGTTGAATTGTACCAATTTTTGTGTCATTCTAAGACTGTTTTGATATACAAACAAGATACCGAAGTTGTTCTTCCAAATCTGGAAAATGGACCGAACAGTCCTTAATTTTAACCAACTTTGAGCTGCTATATCTTGACGCTCAAAACTCCGATTCTAGTTTCATTTGTTGTGTTTAAACTTTGATTGGAACTCTAATAGTTCTGTCAATTTGAGAGGCTAGTTCATTTTCTGTGAATTTTACTGAATTTCCAAAATTTACTGAAACCCAAGATTGAAACTGTCTTGTAGTGCGAATCAGCCAGTTTAAGCTGAAATTTGAGTGTTTTCCATTTAGAATCTTGTAAAAGTGTCATCTAAGAACTTTCAGTACTTTGGAACTAGTTTCCAACGGTACCAAGTTTTTCAATTTTGGACCTACAGAGCGTAAGATATGATTTTTCAAAAATTGCTCCTTAAAACTGAAATTTTTGAACTTGAAGGGAATTGAGTTTTTAGAAACTCTTCACTACCCTTCGATATTAAATGACCATTTTAGACTTGCCTTTATGAAGGAAATCGGTTTTTCCTTGCGTTATTAAACACCACTTTTGAACCTTGAATTTTGAGCAAGTAAAGCTCTATTCCATGACATTTTCTTAGATTGTACAAGTGTACGATCTCTTTTGTTAACAAGAGACTTATAAGCGATAGTGTGTGATAGTTAATTATTATTTGCTCAGGCACTCAAGGGAACCTTCAAGAGGATCTCACAGTGGATGCCTAAACCCTCAATTGGGCACTACTTCCTTGTTTTTGATTGGTGAGTGTCAAGTGTGTGAAAAATTGTTACGTGCTTAATTGTTATTAGTGATTGAGTATTTTGAAAATGTCGAGTCGAGTGTGTACTTTATCACACTCGTTCTCATTTAAGTGAAGTGTATTTGAATTACTTGAAGTGAATATTTAAGTGAAGTGTTTCAATGATTAATTATGCTATGGTTGCATAAGTCGATTGGAGTGAATCTCCTCGACTCTTAGTGGTAATAGTGGGGGACGCCCAAATCTTATTGGCCGATCTTGGACTCTAGCCGGCATAGGATTGGTTGGGAACCTTGGTAAACCATGAGAAAAACATAAGCTTGATCTATTTAGAGATCTTGCTTGGCATACTCGAGTAGTATCGCCTTATATAAAAGAAGAGCGGGCTCGGCGCTGGGGTATGTAATGGTGAACGGGAAACGAGTAAGTGAAGTTTCTACGGACTAAATGCCGACCTGGTTGACAGTGTCACCACGGGGAGGTAATTGATGGAGCATTGGCAAAGCAAGTGGAACTTAGCTCCTGAGAGCTTCCATATCCTTGAATTGTTTCTGTTTACTTTTCTCACTCGAATTGTTAATTACTTGAATACTACTGTTTTACTTGCTAAATTGTGATTACTACTTGGATTATGTTCTTGCATGTGTGTTTCTTGGCCTCACTGAGTATTGGCTCATCCCATTAGTTTGTTTTCCTTAACAGGTTGGATTGGAAGATTTTGGAAAAGCCGACTAGGTTATACTTTTGATTGGAATCTTGGTTGTAAATGTTTAGTCGACTTTTAATGATTGTATTTTGGGACTTGATGTATCTTTTGAGAACATGATGTAAGATTTGGATGTTCAGTTAAGGAAGCGACTTCTCTTCATTGTAGACTTGTATTATTTGGTATGTATCGTTAAGTTAGAATTGAATTGTCTTGAGTCCTGGCGAGAGCTGGGCAGGCGTCCCGGGGATACCCTTGGGTTCGCCCTTGGGAGAAGTGGGGGTGTCACACCTACAATCAGTACACATGCACCAAGTACCATCTTTCTTAGGGACAAGAATAACAGGAACAACACATGGGCTCGAGCTTTCCTTAACCCAACCCTTACCTAGTAAGCCATCAACTTGCCATTGTAATTCTTTCGTTTCTTGTGGACCCATTCGATAGGCGGGCTTATTGGGTAGAGGTGCTCCAGGAATAAGGTCTATTTGATGTTCAATCCCTCAGATGAGTGGTAGTCCATCAGGGATCTCGTCAGGAAACACATCCTCAAATTCCTGCAACAAAGCAACTACACTCGAAGGCAATGCCTTATCAAGTTCATCAACATTCAAGAGCACATACTTACATATCACAAGTAACAAAGGCTGATCAGAGTACATAACTTTCCTAACGTCTTTAGCCTTTATTATCATGTTTTGTTTCCTAGTGTGTGACTTAACTAATGCTTGATCATTTATAACACTAGGGACAACATTTTTGTCCTTGGCCGAATGCTCAAGATTCGATGTTGAGCAATTTCCAGATTCGGCCCCTTTTTGCTTTCTCTTTTGGCGGTCTAAGTCACATTCTCTTTGCAACTTAAGTTGGTCCTCGTACATTTGTGAAGGTGTGAGGGGTGTTAAGGCCATCATTTTACCATTGTGCAAAAGAGTATATTTATTAGACCTACCATCAAAAGTAACATGCTTATCAAATTGCCATGGTCCAAAATCACATACTGTCATAAAGGAGTAAGTAAATGATTCCTGGTGCTGCCTGTGTTTACGACCATGGTTGTATGATAAAGGGGCATTTGTGGTTACACACACATACTCATGGAGACACAGTGCTCAACAGATGAAGTACCCATAGGGCTGTAGCCACTGAAGCTTAAAGCACAGGCACATTCACCCTAAGCAAATTTGTAGTGAAACTGGAATTTTAGGTTCAGAACCTAGCTTGACGATGTGTTTGATTTTTGGGGGAGAAATGATGCTGCAGCTATGATGTAGCTAGAAAAGGCCAAACCTTATTGGAGACTTTAAGTCAGAGTAGGTCATCAGAAAAGCTTTCATCCAAGGCTAGGTCTCGATGGCAAGTGTTCGTAATGTTTGGACTGCAAAGTTCTCTGCTATCAAGGCAAATTATTGCCAAAAAAATGCTGTTTGGATTGCTACAACATTGTCCAAAAACAAAAAAAAATCTTAGTGCTCTAGTTTTCTATCCAATGGCAGTTGTGATCATAACGGAACATTTTTGTAAGATAATTTGGTGCATCAAATGCTAAGTGATTTAATTGCTTTTCCATTAAAGAATATAAGATCAATGGCCCAGTTCTAATGGAAATTGGACTCTTCCCAGATAAGACTTTACTCGGACTTTACTCCTAACCACAACCCTATCCTTACTTCTGAGCTATCCTACCTACTGACTCTTAAAACAAACTCACGAGGAACTGGCTGTCTTGGGAAGAAATGAAGTAAGCCATGGCTCACTACTTGCTACCAGCAGATCACAAGCAAAGAAATGCATACAGTTTGTGCAACTAATGCAAGAGAATATGAGAGTATGTGACAATACTAGTAAATTCCGTGACTTGCCTACTTGCTATTGCTTAAATAGATGGAACAATGGTGTATGATTGCTATGTCGGCAATAGGATTAAAATCTTTGTTTTCCTTAAAAGTTGCTTCAGTAAAGGTGTATTAATTGGCGGATACCGACTCAAGTTGCTTCTTTCAATGAGGATACATCCGAAATTCCCCCCAAAGGTTCCTATCCAAATTGTTCGTAAGAAGGTGAGTTCACTGACATAAATTTCACTTAAAAAACCCGTTAATAACCCACAGAATCACCATGATGGCCACCAAAGAAAAAGCTTCATTAGCTTTCAACTTCACAATATGTCCACAAAGTTTCCCGTAAAAGCTCCTCTGAAAAATGTCTAGAGAGAAGACAAATCCACTCAAGAAGTACATGTGCAGTTCCTTTCAAATTTAGCTTCAGAAAAATGATATCTACCTGTGGATTCAGTCAAGATACAAATCAGCATGGCTATAGCCACAGAAGTCATAGACAGCCACCTTCAAAACTTTATTAACATTCCAGTTGATTCATCAACTAAATTTTTTTTTATGTTAAGTCTTCCTGTGGATTTAGCATTGGAAATTGTCATTCTTGATGATTTTTTTTTTCTTTCCTATTGAGATTAATGAGATCTTTTTCAAAATATCTAGACGAAAATCAAGACATGAAGCACAAGCTTGTTTAAAAATCTATTTTTCAACCAGGCAGGTGGAGGCTAAATTAGTTTGACTGGAGTTAAAACTTTAAATAGTTTAACACTTAAACTTTGATTTGGTTGCTCTAATTTAGTTTGACTATACATCGCACTATCTCCAGGTTCATTCTCTCATTCTCTTCATCCTCCCCTTCTTATGGCCCGTGATGGATTCTGCTGATCAATCAGTGATCCTCAACCTTGATCATCAGATGATTAGCTCGTTAGTTAGACAGTTGACAGAATCAGTTTTTGTAGCCACATAGTAGAGTTAGTTACAGCTAGATGGAATTCAGTTAGTCGTTTTTGCTGTAGTAGCTGGATTGTATAGTCAAGCTAGCTTCATAAATAAGCAACTGAATGTATCATGGAGGCTATTGTCAGATGTAATTTCTCCTCTTTTCTCAAATACAATCTCTCCCATTTTCCTCTCTCCACTGTCTTTTCGTTGTCTTCTTTTCTGATTCTCTTCTCTCCCTACTCTCTGATACTCTCCCTCTCATTTTTGATATCTGATTAAGCCATAACACCACCCCCCCCCCAAAAAAAAAAACCCCCCATGGGGCAGCCTTTCTGATTCAATTTCAGTCAAAATGGAGGCAGCCTACTTATAGCTGCCAAGTCCAACGGGTCAGAATATGAAAGAAACTTGAGTTTATGTGGTATACACAAAAAATAAGGATCAAAGCAGTGGTGTATTTCAAAAATTACAGCTTAGTCTCTCAGGTTTATGAATTGCTACTAAGCAAACACATAATTCAGGTTCTGACACAACCTAGTGCGCCTATGACTTAAACTGTCATTTAACTGTACCAAACACATGTTTAAAAAATGTTAGGCTGACACAAATGAGCAAATTTATAAAGAAAGATACCATGTGCTAATCTAGTAACTCCAACTTAACAAATGAAAATAAGCTTATGTCAATGCGATAGAATAAGCTCTTCCATTGCTTACCACAGTGGCGGCAGCTGGCTTGCCTCTAAACAATACTGCAACAGACACAGAAAAGCTAGGATAACCATGTGCAAAGTTTGTGGTCCCATCTACATTGTGGAAAAGAGGTAAGCTGAATAATCCTTTCATATAGAGAGAAAGCAGTATAGCAGCACCTAGAACTAAAAAAATAAAAATAAAAATATAGCACCAAGAACAGATGCTACTACGTCTTTAAGTAGTCTGTGGAACAGGATAGCAAAAAGCCAAACTAACTAGAAAACATAGTTGTATTTGAGCAATGAAAAATTAAAAGCTTTTCAAATGAAGCATTCAAATTACTCCTACAGGGAGCCCTCAAAACTATGACACTCAATACGCTGGTACTAGAATTCATGGAATAAATCAGCAAGAAATATTTTACGAATTCCACCAAGGCATGTCAGTTTTCATGCTTTCAAGAATTTTTGCATGCTCTCTTGTTGATGGAATGCTCCGGTTCAAGGCTCTCTTTGCAAAGACTTAGATTCTGGGGTTGGTGAATATAAAATTTATGCCCAGCACTGTACTAATGCTCAATTTCTAGCCAAGTTATGCTGCAGTCTGACAACATCACAGGCAAACTCTGTTTGTGGCTTTGTTCTCCAAAGCTCAAAATAAGGTATAAGCAGCTTTGTGATATTAATAAACAAGTTAATATTGAGAATTTGTTATAAAAATTCTAAGTATGGATTTGTTTTCATTTTCTGAAAAGCTAAAAGATGTTTCCAAATGCAACTCAAGTTGCTTACTAAAACAGCTTATAACTTGTTTTAAGCTGTTGAGAACAAGCCCTTATACATGATAAGCAAGTAAAGAAACAGGAAAGTAAAATTAGATAAACAAACTACATCACACAATGGAAATGATAAGCCAAAAGATGGAATGATGTTATCACATAGACACAAGAAGATGGTCCAAAATGTAAAGTGACCGCACTGTCAGGAAAGATATAGGTAACCATACGGAAAACCACTTCAAGTAGCTTGCAATAGTCTAGTCAAGTTCCATAAAGATAAGGAATTCAGGATAAATATCATGTAAATCTGTATGTAGACAAATTAACAGATTTATGAGCCAAACCTAAAGGATCGATACACCAAAGGTAATCAGAGGAAGAATCTCCTATGAGCCCTCCCTCCTCACCAAGAATTAGGTGATCTTGGAAGTTATTCCTGACAACATCTAGAATAGCAGCCTCACTCATTTTATCTGTGCTGGATAAGAATTCAATACAATAAATAAAGATGCAAAATTAGGAATAAGACTGCTTCAAAAAAATGACAATAGGAATATAAGAGAATTGTAGAACTGACATGCAATAATACAAACTGTAAAATTAAGATAAAGATACTGAGCAATTAAAGAGAAACTCTTTCATCTAAATAATAAAGCATGCCCTAAGCAGAAAATGCATAGAAGTGAGGGTAATATAGCATGTCAAAAGTAGAGAAACATAACTATAACAGCAGAAGAACCAGAGCTAGAAAACAAATAACAAAAAAATAAAAATCAAGAAAGATAACAACTTTGAAAGTTGAGATCAAGTACAGAAATAAGACAAAGCATATCTAGTACGGATGCATTTTAGGATAAGAAATTGCCAAAGCAAATATGAAATTGTTCAACGAATTTGGTCTCTGAAGCATTAACAAGATGATCAGTGTCTGGTTAAACAAATTCAATTTTTTTAATCAAAGAGACGAAAGACATCAAAAAAGAAAATGTTAAATTAGAATAGATCACATATTTCACCTGTAGAATGTTTAACATTTTATGTATATACATAAAAAAATTTTGATTTGGTGGATTAGGAAGACCCCAGTGATAGAGTTTCAGTAGTCTTGGACTGGAAATGCTGTATTACACTTTTTTGAGTTCATTTTGGTCTATGTTGAAAACAATAGCCATAACTAGGTGAACAGAATGGATGGAAATCATAGTGCGAACAACGTAAGAAGAATGTTTATGTATTCTTTTCGTGGTTGGGCACAAAGTGCAGATAGGAAGTCAAGGTGCCAATAACAATAGCTATAAATAAACGAAAGCAGCCAGAAAATCACAAATAAGTTAGTTCAATCCAACGGCATCTCTCTACAGGGAGTATTGATAGGTTAATCATGATAGAGGTTAACGCATGGGTACAACACACACTACAAAGATAGAAATTTTATGATTGCATGATAAACGGCATTTCTCCCAGAAAAAAAAAAGGACGTTAAGATATCATACAGCTGCACCTGTGCCCTCCAGTTATGATATAGTTTAAACACAAAAGGGATATGTGTAATACATGCATCAAGAATCACCCCACTAGGGTAAGCTTGACATGGAATTTGGATAAAAATAACTGCATTGTGATCCTAATGTAAAATATGCTTACTACCTAACATATACATCAGTTTTAGCAACTCTTAAACAAGCAACCAATCATAACACAATCAATTTCAAATAGTAACTAAACAATCAAAAGAATTGCTTAAATATGCATAATTTTTTATTAACAGAGGTCTAAAGCACAAAAGCATAGGTACTCTATAATTCTTACTCAGTCACCAGATCGCTGAGTCCTATTTTGTAGGCAATAGTTCGAGGCTTGTTCACAGTATCCATTACAACCTGAAATGAATTAAGAAAGCTTAATTAGATATCCAGAAATGATCTTGCTTTTCTTCAGAAATCAGAAAATAGTAGTGATTTAAAGCAATTAAAAACAATGGAAAGCGGAACCTATGTGCTCAGAATGAAGGATAATGACAGGGATTATAGACTGATGTTGACAAAGCGGAAGAAAATAAAATTTTGAAAATGAAGATCAGAAGCATTTTTTCACTGATTCATCTGTAAGCAATGGTAAAGTCATCTAGAGGCAAAAGGATTTCAACGTAAAACATGCCATGCAACTGCATTTTGGGAAAAAAAAATAGCAGATTAATTCTATTCATGGTCATCCATTGAAAGAACATTGAAACCACAATGTATAAAAAAATTGTCTTGATGCCAAAAAAAAAAAAAAAATTTTAAGATTGGTGGAATTTTCCCCATCTCTGTCCTACATCCAGGATTTACAAATATTGGCCTGCATCTCACAAATAGAACCAACAAAGCATTCTTGAATGCAAATGACTCAGTCGCTCAAAGAGATTAAAACGCAAAAATGGCATGAAACAAAAAAGGAAAATAATATATTCTGTTGGATCATTACTAACTTGACAAATATGGATATAAGATCATTAAATTAACTTAATTATAACAATGTTTCAGGCTTACGTATCTATTCCAACTATCATACTGCACGAACAAGCCCATATTAGCAACAATCTGAACAAGATTATTACCAGAACCAATCAATGCTATTTCATGAAATACAGATTGTTTCTTTTTCGCCCACAGGTAAGCATGTCTTCACGTTACATCTTTACAAAGCAGTATCCCATCAACTCTTAAGAGTCCTGATCATCTTTTTATTTTTCCAGTCCTGTCTGCTACACTTACCAAATACTCTTAATTCACTCCAATAGAAAGACATTAAAATCCAGGTCTAAGCAATTTTATTTAACCATACCTTGATCAAGAAAATACCTTGGCAAAAATTATTGGGAAACCTTCTAAGAGAATCCTTCTATAAAAGCATGCAAGGCCTCATAGGGTTAACTTTTGCAGTCAAAATTTTCTTCTATTTGGCATTGTTATAAAGGCCTCGGTGCATTTAAAAGTTGCAAGGACTTACGATCAACAATTTATAACAGTACAGTTGCCAGAAAACACGAGATGGTTTTCTTGGCCATTCCATCCATCACTTTTTGTAACACCTAATAATTGACTTTGGGAATGGATATCATCCCCTCATTCCCTAGTGGCAACGTAAAGGAACTCGATATCACTTTCAATTAAACAATTCCAGTTTAGATGGTAATAAGGCTACTAATTTCCTTAAAGAACAGAAAAAGCTACTGAATCCACAGCTAGCCTTGGAAATGCTGTACAGGTAAAATTCTACATCATTAACAACTTAACGGATAGTGGGCAAAATCGGCAGATACAGATAGAGCCATCAATTGAAATCTCACATCCAACAAACTTAATTAACTGCTGCCAAACAACTAATTTCTCCAAGAAAGAAACGACAATAAAGCACTGATCCTATATTCACCTTGAGACTGGTTTTTCTACACAATTGACAAGTCGTAAAAAATCAAGAGTTATATGGAATCAAACCTTAGCACCAGTCTCAGCAGCAGTTTGAACAACTTGGAGAAGCTGTTTGGAAGGAATTGGCCCAGTTGACTCAGCACCAACTTTAAAGAACTGCTTTTGATTTGAAACTTCAGAAAATACAGAGGCCTTGCTGCATAATCTTCTTGTGGGCATTGCTTTAAAAGATGGTATGCTACAAAACCCATCTCTGCAACCCCTGAAGGAGTCCAAATTTGCATTGGAACTCCTAAAGTATGAAACTTTAGGATAATTACGGGGTAGAATTGATGTATGTTTTTGACAAAATTTGGAGGGTGTCAAAGTGGGTGAGAGCAGAAATGATTTCCCCATCAGGAGCAGTTGATGATTCCCCTTGGTTAACTTTTCCGGATTTTATGTCCCTTGTGCCCTGTCTGCAGAGTACCAAGAAAGTTGTAAGGCGTACTATTGCTATTACAGATGGCTTCTAGCATTCAACCTTGTTAGCGTGCATCATGTGCACATGTTTTCCTCTTTCACCGAATGCAAAAATGGATGATCCGGTGTTTGAACCGGGCAGGAGCGGTCCCACTCTTGGACGGTCTCCTCACAAGGTCCAACGAATGGACCACAATAAGCCACGTCAGAAAAGCTTCAGTAGGGACTAGAACGACATCGTGCTGAGGAAAAACGAAAAAAATAAAAAGAAAAAGACTTGATGGACCGTGTCATGAAGCGTCGGTCTATTCCCGTGCAACTGAATAGTCAAAACGAAAAGGTAAGTGGCACTTCTTCCAAAATAATCCTCACATATTTGTTTGCACAATTCTACAAAACAGAGCAAGAAAGAAAAGTAAGGGGAAAATAACATTGCAGAATTGGAAATAGAGTGGCTGCGAAGGAAATCACGGAGAGGAGAAGCAATAACTAGTGGCAGAAGGAGAGAGTTTAGGATTGGTACTCAAATATCAAAGGGCTTGAGTAAGGTGAACAGGAATTGTGAAGTACAAGGTTGGGAGATCTGGAGAAAAGATAGACCAGAAGAAACACAGGTAAGAAAACAGTAATGGTATCACATAAATTGTGGATCAATTTGACTTGTAGTTGTCTTTTGCTGTATATATCGTTGTGAACAAATGGACTGATTATACTTGTTGCATTTTTGGTTGAAGTAATTGTTTAATACAATGGAAAATGGATAATACGTTGGAACCTTCGGTTGCACATAATAGGTATTATAATTACCAACATAGAGAAAGAAAGGTATTGAAAATTTTGTACACCAAGTGCTTGCAAAATCGCATGCATGGGTTGGGGATTGTTATGGTTATTGTGCATGAAGTTGGTGTAGGTTTTGTTACATAACAGTGCCTGAATGGAGATTAAACATGATATGGGCTTCTAAGATGGTACATGCTGTTGAGGGAAACATACAAAGTGAAGTGAAATGGTTACAAGATATTTCATTTAAGGGCGCCGTTTATAGCATGTTGGAAATGTATTAATTTGTGTGAAAGAATACTAACATGGAGTGAAATTGTTATGCAGATGTAAAGTGAAATCTCTTAATTTAATGAAGTTAAATCAAGGTCCGTCCACCAAACAATAAAAGGAAATAGAATAAAAAAGTATAAAAGGAGAAGGGTTAGGGAGATGAACATGTGTACAAATCATGAATATGATGCCTCATTTTTTTTTACTTCATACTATAAACACAAGAATGAATAGAAAAGAAATGAATAGTGGATCGCATCGAACTTGGTAGGTAGGAGAGTATTTTGAATTTCAAGAATGGTAGGTAGAATAAATAACAAACTATGTAGTTTAGTATACTTAGTGTCGAAAAAAGGTTAGAAGTCATGATAGGTATTGTGTTTGGAGATGAAGTTTGATAACTGTTGCATGCAATGGGTCAACAGTGACACCATCAGAAGTGGTGTGTGAAATTGTCACAAAATTATGCGAATTTGGCACCCTGTGTTTGTTACTTTATTGGAATTGTACAATAGCACGGGGAGTAGAAGAAGAAGTCGCTTGCATCGAACATGCTAAGTAGGACAGAAGATTATAAGTTGACAATGGCAGGTAGAAAGTATGCCAAACTGTGCAGTTTGGCATATTCAATGTGGAAACAAGTTTACATGTCTTGATAGGTATTATGTTGCACATCATGTTGGATAACTCGTTTATGCAACGAGTACTAGTGACACCTTCAGAATGGTGTGTAAAATTGCCCCAACATAATCTGAAATTGCAAGAATGTGATTGTCACTCCACTGAAATTATATACTAGCACAGTGCTTAGATAGACAAGTTTATTGCATGGAACTCAATAAGTAGGAGAGTAGGTTATAATTTGACAATATGTGGCAGAAAAAATAATAAATTATGAAGTTTGGTATACTCAGTGTGGAAAAATGGTTACGAATCTTGTTAGTTATTGTGGGTGCACATCATGTTGGATAATTGTTACACGCAGTGATTCAGAAGTGTTCGGTAAAATTGGCTGAACATACTTTGAAATTGTTCCACGGGTTTGTTACTTCATTCGTATTGTTGAATAACGTGATAAATAAAGGAGAAGTTGATTGCATCGAACTTGATAAATAGGAGAATAGATTATGATATGACTAAATTAGGCATAATTAACAAGAAACTTTGCACGGTGGCAAACAAATTGTGAAAGGAAGATTACTAGTACAGTAATTATTGTGGTTGGTTATTATGTTTGATAGCTGTTACACACAGTAGGTCAGAAGTGACAGTAATAGAACTGCTCTGTAAAATTACATCAACATACTGTAAAATTGCTTGCCCCCATGTGCTACTTCATTGGTATTGTACAATAGCATGATAAATAGAAAAAGAAGTTGATCTCAAGCAAAATTTGATAGGAAGGACAACAGATTATGTTGATTAATGCTAGTTGGAATAAATAACAAACTGCGAAGAATGACTTACTCAGTGTGAAAAAAAATGTTACAATTTGTATTATAGCTAGTGTGACTAATATTTGAAACTCATATATTATGCTTAGCAGTACTTCATCGTATATTATGCATGTGGCTGGAAATGAAATTTTGGAACTAAAGTGCAATTTATTTGTAAAAAAACATTAGTTTAAGTGTGAAGAACGCGATCAAGAAGGTCACGTCAGGAAGCAAACAGAGAAGAACTAGTTGAAACAATTGGTGGAACAGAACAAGAGGCACCACCCAAATCATTGAATAGATAAGTGGCCAGTGCTTGTGTATGGTCATGGCAAGTTGGATTTGTCATCATTATAATGCATTACAATGTTGATAATGCAGGGGCCGGATGAGAAGGAAAAGAACCAATAAAAGGTATGATCGTTTAGGTGGAGAGGAAGAAATACAGACAGCAGGAATAAGCGATGTCACAGAACCAGTCCCACCATTGAATCCATGGATGAAGTTCAAGCAAGATCATTGAATTTGAGAAAAAAATAATGTTACTAAATAACACAAATAACTTTGGAGTTTTGAATGTGGACAGGAAAGAGTATCAACGTATGGTTTCGACGAAGGGTGTTAAGATGACAGAGGTATGCTGGTCTAGCAAAATAAACACTACAATCATTCAACTGATGGTTAGATTAAGGAAAAAATAGTGAAATGAACAATTGTTTTAGGTTTAATTTAACGTGTCTTTTGACTTTGTTTATTCAATGCAGTACAATGACATTGTCCGTGCAGCATATAATAAGTTGAGTGAGGAAGATGTGAGGAAGCGAAAGGAGGAGTATTTGAAAGAGAAAGAAGAGTATGAGAAAGAAATGGAACGTCTTGTAAAATTGATAGTACGAAAAGCACGGGTTCAGGTTAAGGTAAATACACGTCATGATTCATCAAACACTTCATGAAAGTCTATTCGTGCCTAATGCATATATCTAAAAAGTAGTGTAGAATCAGAAGTACACTATCCGTTGCTCACCAAAGCAGATGTTATGTTTAATTTTACGAATCAATTAAACAAAGAAGCAACAAATTAGAGACATAAGGCTTGGAGGGTTGCTAGACATAAGTCTCACTGGATTCCTAATGGCATAACTACCTGGTTAGTCGATAACTTTAATCCGACATTGAGTTGTTTCAATCTACATGGAGATGGTATGCTACCTTTAACATCAAAGGATATTAGTTTAATCCTAGGGATCCCAAATGAAGGTCCCGTTCTAGTTGGAGACACTGACACTAGTGAGGTTAGGGGAACCGGACCAAGTCGCAGGACATATAAATGGAAAGGGCTGCCGAATGAGTTGATAGCCATGAATGCAGGAGAAGAATTCATACGACTATTTGTTGCATTTGCTTGTGGATGTCTATTGGCTCCAAGCACTAGGGTTGAGTACAAAATAAGGTTTTGAACCTGTACGCAATTGGTTAATAAGGTGGCAACATTTAACTAGGTTAAGTATGTTAGGATCATACTATGTAATAAGGTGCTAGAGGTACAAAAAAAAAGTGAAAAGTAGCACCAATACGTTGGCGAATGCATCTTCGTTCTACTGGTAAGATTAGGTACTAGTAGTCATGATTGAAGTCTAATTTAATGGTTAGATGACGCAACGATAAATCACTTTTGCGTGTATGTAAACTACTGTCTGCATTTCCATGTTCTCTTCAAGTTAGTGTGAAGGATTGATTAGATTATGCTCAAATGAATGCGTGTACAATGAGGCATACACTAAAGGAAGGCTGTAATTGAATTAATTGCTCTATTTTATTGCAGATTCATTATCTTGATCGAGTGAAAATACTAAAACATAAAATGTCAAGGACTATACAAATAGCAAAGGCATGGACAAATGCTGTGATCTCTGAAAGGGATGCATTGGAGATTAAAAATCTTGGGGCTTATGGAAAAGAAAAACTGGCAACATGTTATTTATTGTTTAACACACATCACATAAAAAGTTTGTATATGTATTACGTGGCTTGCATATTGAAATGATTGATTAAATTTGATGTTAAAGGTTGGACCACATGATTCGATAGAGAATGAATATGGTGTGTAGGCTACTGAATTAACCCCAGATTTGGTAGGGATGATGATGGACAACGGGTATACTGATATTGGTGTAAGTGGGCCTATTCCATGGTTAACGAAGTTTATATAAATATTGACGTAATCACTGCATATTAATGTCAACAGTATGGGTCAAAATAACGTACACACTTGTAAAACATACAATTATATGTTAATATATGAAACCAATCCCAATATTATATTGAACAAATAAGTTATCTTTAATTAAATTCCATAGTGTAAAACATAAATGTAGTGATCTTTTGGATAATCATGTTATAAATAAATGAAAATGCAATTTTCGTTGTGACCATTTTACTACATGTTATAGAACTTGCACTTAACGTATTATGCCAGTAGTACAACAGTTAAATTAGGAATTTTCACTTAGACACTAGGTAATTGTATCCATTCTGTATTCTATTCTATTCTTGAGAACATGTGAATAGCTTATGGATTGGTAATGTCGTCATGTAACTACAGGCTGAGCTAAATGAGCTATATAACATTGCTGTTAGTAGCCAACGAAAGATATTAAAGATTGCAGAAATGCTCTCTTCTCATCCGAGAGCAAAAGCTGCATCGTCTGGGGCTGTAGCATTGGACAAAGGAAAAAAATCGCAGCAAAAAACACATACAATGCACCAGGGTCCTGATAACGATGAAGAGTTGAAATATCAATCTGCGGAAGAAGGGGGTGGCGATGAGGATGATGGTGCTGATGAAATTGATGAGGAAGGGTCGGAAGAAGATGAGCGACATACAGAGTAATATGAGAAGAGGAATGTCGGTGAAGATAATAGAGCAGGAGCAGCAACTATAGAACCTAACAGTGTTTGTGGGCAAGAGAAAGGTCATGACTGTAGGAATTCGATGTCCATAACCCAAAATGAAGGCAACAAAGTACAAGAAAGAAGGAACACTCCTACCATTGGCACCGATGAAAATTCGAGGACAAATATTGAAGCCAAGGAACTCCCAGAGCTGAATGAAGATGTAATTGAGATGGACAATCCAATTTATATTTCATCAGTCGTGTCTGATAACAGTTATCATGGGCACGAATACGTGGCCAAGATGACAACAACTGAGCAAGGAAGCAAAGAACACCTTCAAGAGCAGGACCAAAATAAATCAAACATCATAGAACCTACCGGAGAAGGTCAATGTACGGTGCAACCGTCTTTGATTGCAGCTACATTGACTTCACATCTGCACGAGTCACATACACCACGTAGGTTGCGGTCATATGGTCGAAAGTGAAAAGGTTGGTATACTTGTGGATTCATAAGATTCTAATTGAGTAACATTACTATAAAAGCTATTAACATACAAGTATGTGTTTATACCATAATACTGCTACCTATATTCGATTATTCTGTCATTATCGAAAACTTGTAGATTTACTGTCATAACACACCAATGTTAGCTGCATGAACCACGAACTAGACAAACTGAGTTGAGGTTAATAAGAATATATGAATTTATTATCGTTATATCCAAATAAGCAGTGCGTGTCATGTTATGTTAAATTTAAGAAAAATTGTTAGTTACACTGTGTTTGAAGAGTGTTACAAAATAGTTATTAGAAAGTTACAATTGGTTTACAATTTGTTACACAATAGGAGACATGTTTTCATATATAATACATGTTTTTCATTTTTTAAGAGGTCTTGAAATTGAAATAAAATACAAGTCTACACGTGCAAATAAAGAAAAGCACCGTTCTGCGGTCAGCCGTTTCTACCAGCACATGTGACAGTAAGCTTATATGATAAAAATGTAGCTGCATATGCATGGCACCCGGACAAAAATTCCAAGTAAGTTTCCTGACAAAACATTAATTCTGACGTGATCCTATCCCATGACGTAACACTGATTAGCAACACGACGTAACACTTATCAAGAGTTTCGGTACTATCGCCTTCACGCTTTGTACGTAAAGATTCTGAATTTACATGGATGTAGTTCAGCCACTGCATGTGACTCTACAGCTTCCAATCCCGTGATCTACTTCTTGGCCTGGTATAGGTTAGGCAATTTTTGCCTATTTGAGGGTCCTATGCACTATAAAAATCAGGGTTGCAGTTGTATATCCTTTGATAATAAAAGTTTATTTGTCTCTTTTTGATTCCATGTAATATTTTCCATTTCATTTCACTTGACACAAGGACCATTTCATTTATTCTGCAAAAAAAGGGGTTTGCTGTATGAAATTTATTTTTTATTGTCTTCAACACCCCTCCCACTTCAATTACAGTCTCATCACTGACCCACACAATTTTAAACCAAGTTCTTGGGAGTCAAATGGCAGCCAATGGGTTGCATGATGTTCGGGAAGATCTCGCTATTTTAATGAGATGTTCGAAAAGGTCTCGCTACATCAATTATTTTGGGGTTCCAAACGATCATCTCTATATTCTCATTAGACACTTAATTAAGTGTCTAAGAGATTTTATGTGTCGAGTACAGGGATTATTTTTTTGGCCAAGGGCAATAGTACAAACAAGAGAAGACAAAAGGTTCATTGTCAAGATTTGTCCAAAATAATGTTCAGACTGATTACATCTTCGAGGTCATTTTGCACACCATGTATTAGGCCTACATTAATTTTGTATTATAGTTTCACAATGTTGAAACTATATTACACTATATTTATATAATGTTACATCATGTACATATTGCACAAATTCGATCCTTACAGATTGCATGATAATTTATATTTAAGACCTTTGATAACATCAAATTTATATACATCGAAGTATTATTAAACACAGATATTTTCTAAAATTTGTCTTCTCTAGTATGATATTGCGAGCAGGGTTGAAAAATTTTTTCGATAATGCATTTATACGATGTTTTACGAAATTGGAAACTATATTTAATCAAATTTCATTTTTACTAATTTAGAAACATAGAACAAAGTTTATTCGGTCTTTTGACCCCCATATTAAAGGCCGTCAGTGATACTATTACCACAAGGATCATTACAGATCCATTATTTCATCCTCTCACCAAGCAGTTTACCTAACGTTTAATCTATTCTCTCGTTAATAGGTGGTTGTCATTTCTTCATCTAGCAATGTTGGGGACGGATCTATTGAGTTAAGGTACCAATATGCCGCTGTAATTGTAGAAACAAAGCTGCCGTAAAGATCGTCTACTCACAGAAACCAACCAAGGGGTTGCTATACTTCGCCTGTGAAGAAAAGATATCTAATTTTTTTGCCTGGTGTCATCCGATAGGGACGGATCATGAACAAGTTCAGACTTACTACTGTCCAAGCTCACCTAATCCACAAGGAATAAGCTTACTAGAGCCTTCCTCCGGGACTATCAAAGAAGCAGACATGGACTATCAAAGGAGCTTTGTCTGCTTATTTCTTGTGGATTAGGTGAGCTTGGACAGTAGTAAGTCTGAACTTGTTCATGATCCGTCCCTATCGGATGACACCAGGCAAAAAAATCAGATATCTTTTCTTCACAGACGAAGTATAGCAGCCCCTTGGTTGGTTTCTGTGAGTCGACGATCTTTACGGCAGCTCTGTTTTCACAATTACAGCGGCGATATTGGTACCTTAACTTAGTAGATCCGCCCCCAACATTGCTAGATGAAGACATGACAACCACCTATTAACGAGAGAATAGATTAAACATTAGGTAAACTGCTTGGTGAGAGGATAAAATAATGGATCTGTGATGATCCTTATGGTAATAGTATCACTGACGGCATTTAATATGGGGGTCAAGAGACCGAATAAACTTTGTTCTATGTTTCTAAATTAGTAAAAATGATATTTAATTAAACATAGTTTCCAATTTCGTAAAACATCGTATAAATACATTATCGAAAAATTTTTCAACCCTGCTCGCAATATCATACTAGAGAAGACAAATTTTAGAAAATATATGTGTTTAATAATACTTCGGTCTATATAAATTTAATGTAACCAAGGGTCTTAAACATAAATTATCATGCAATCTGTAAGGACTGAATTTGTGCAATATGTACAGGATGTAACATTATATAAATATAGTGTAATATAGTTTCAACATTGTGAAACTATAAGACAAAATTAATGTAGGCCTAATACATGGTGTGCAAAACGACCTCGATGATGTAATCAGTCTGAACATTATTTTGGACAAATCTTGACAATGAACCTTTTGTCTTCTCTTGTTTGTACCATTGCCCTTGGCCAAAAAAATAATCCCTGTACTCGACACATAAAATCTCTTAGACACTTAGTTAAGTGTCTAATGAAAATATAGAGATGATCGTTTGGAGCTCCAAAGTAATTGATGTAGCGAGACCTTCTCGAACATTTCATTAAAATAGCGAGATCTTCCCGAACATCATGCAACCCATTGGCTGCCATTTGGCTCCCAAGAACATGGTTCAAAACTATGTGGGTCAGTGATGAGACTGCAATTGAAGCGGTAGGGGGGTTGAAGACAATAAAAAATAAATTCCATACAGCAAACCCCCCTTTTTGCAGAATGAATGAAATGGCCCTTGTATCAAGTGGAATGAAATGGAAAGTGTTAAATGGAATAAAAAAGAGACAAATAAACTTTTGTTACCAAAGAATATACAACTGCAACCCTAGTTTTTATAGTGCGCAGGACCCTCAAATAGGCAAAAATTGTCTAACCTATGCATACCAGGCCAAGAAGTAGATCACGGGATTGGAAGCTGCAGAGTCACATGAAGCGCCTGAACTACATCCATGTGAATACAGAATCCTTACGTACAAAGCGTCAAGGCGATAGTACCGAGACTCTTGATAAGTGTTACATCATGTTGCTAATCAGTGTTACGTCGTGGGGTAGGATCACGTCAGAATTAATGTTTTGTTAGGAAACTTGGAATTTTTGTCCGGGTGCCATGCATATGCAGTTAAATTTTTATCGTACAAGCTTACTGTCACATGTGCTGGTAGAATGTACTCGACTAACCGCAGAACGGTGCTCTTCTTTGTTGCATGTGTAGACTTGTACTTTATCTCAATCTCAAGGCCTCCTAAAAAGCAAAAAATATGCATTTTGTTATGAAAACATATCTCCTGTTGTGTAACAAATTGTAAACCAATTGTAACTTTCCAATAACTATTTCGTAACACTCTTCAAACACAGTGTAACTAACACTTTTTCTTAAAATTAACATAACATGACATGCACTGCTTATCTGGATGTAACAATAATAAAGTCACATATTCTTATTAATCTCAATCCAGTTTGTCTAGTTCGTGGTTCATGCAACTAATATTGGTGTGTTATAACAGTAACCTTACAAGTTTTCGATCATGACAAAATAATCGAATATAGGTAGCAGCATTATGGTATAAACACATACTTGTATGTCAATAACTTTTATAGTAATACTACTCAATTAGAACCTTATGAATCCACAAGCATACCAACCTTTTCACTTTCAACCATATGACCGCAACCTACGTGGTGTATGTGGCTCATGCAGATGTGAAGTCGATGCAGCTGCAATCAAAGGTGGTTGCACCGTACATTGACCTTCTCTAGCAAGTTTTGTGATGTTTGACTTTTATTGGTCTTGCTCTTGAAGGTGTTTTTTGCTTTCTTACTCAGTTGTTGTCATCTTGGTCTTGTATTCATACTCATGATAACTGTTATCAGGCATGACTGATGAGGTATAAATTGGATTGTCCATCTCCATTACAACTTCATTCAGCTCTGGGAGTTCTCTAACTTCAATATTTGTCCTCGAATTTTCATCGGCGCCAATGGCAGGAGTGTTCCTTCTTCCTTGTACTTCGTCACCTTCATTTTGGGTTATGGACATTGAATTCCTACAGTCATGGCCTTCCTCTTGCCCACAAACACTGTTAGGTTTTATAATTGCTGCTGCTCTTGCCCTATTACCTTCACCACCATTCCTTTTCTCATACTGCTCTGCATTTCGCTCATCTTCTTCCGACCATTCCTCATCAATTTCATCAGCATCATCATCCTCATCGTTGCCCCCTTTTTTCGCAGATTGATATTCCAACTCTTCATCGCTATTAGGACCCTGATGCATTGTATGTGTTTCCTGCTGCGATTTTTTTCTTTTGTCCAATGCTTCAGTCCCAGACGATGCAGCTTTTGCTCTCGTATGAGAAGAGAGCATTTCTGCAATCTTTAATATCCTTCATTCGCTACTAACAGCAATGTTATACAGCTCATTTAACTCAACCTGCAGTTACATGATGACATTACCAATCCATAAGCTATTCACATGCTTTCAAGAATAGAATGGAATACATAATGAATACAATTACCTGGTGTCTAAGTGAAAGTTCCTAATTTAACAGTTGTACTACTGGCATAACACGTTAAGTGCAAGTTCTATTATGTGTAATAAAAAGGTCACAATGAAAATTGCAATTTCATTTATTTATAACATGATTATTCAAAAGATCACTACATTTATGTTTTACACTATGGATACTTAATTGAAGATAACTTATTTGTTCATTATAATATTGGGATTGATTTTATATATTAACATGTAACTGTATGTTTTACAAGCGTGTACGTTACATTGAACCATACTGTTGACACTAATATGCAGTGATTACGTCAATATTTGATTAAATTTCATTAGCCATGGAACAGGCCCACTTACACTAATATCAGCATGCCCGCAATCTATCATCATCCCTACCAAATCAGGGGATAGTTCAGTAGGCCACGCACCATATTCATTCTCTACCGGACCATGTGGTCCAACTTTTAACATCAAATTTAACCAACCATTTCAATATGCAAACCACGTACTACATACACAAATTTTTTATATGATATGTGTTAAACAATAAATAACAGGTAACCAGTTTTTCTTTTCCATAAGCCCTAAGATTCTTAATCTCCAATGCATCCCTTTCAGAGATCAAAGCATTTGTCCATGCCTTTGCTCTTGGTATAGTCCTTGGTACTTTATACTTTTAGTTATTTCACTCGATCAAGATAATGAATCTACAATAAAATAGAGCAATTAATTCAATTATAGTCTTCCTTTAGTGTATGCCTCATTGTACATGCTTTCATTTGAGCATAATCTAATCAATCCTTCACATAACTTGAAGATAACATGGAAATGCAGACAATAGTTTACATACACGCAAAAGTGATTTATCATTGCATCATCTAACCATTAAAGCAGACTTCAATCATGACTACTAGTACCTAATCTTACCAGCAGAACGAAGATGTATCCGCCAACGTATTGGTGCTGTTTTTCTTTTTTTTTTTGCACCTCTAGCACCTTATTGTATAGTACGATCCTGACATATTCAACCCAGTTAAATGTCGCCACCTTAACAACCAATTGCGTACAGGTCCAAAGCTTTATTTTGTGCTCGGCTCTAGTGCTTGGAACCAATAAACATCCACAAACAAATGCAATAAATAGTCGTATGAATTCTTCCCCTACATTCATGGCTACCAACTCATTCGGCAGCTCTTTCCATTTGTATGTTCTGCGACTTGGTCCGGTTCCCCCAACCTTATTAGTATTAGTGTCTCCAACTAGAACGGGACCTTCATTTGGGATCTCTGGGATTAAACTAATATCCTTTGATGTTAAAGGTAGCACACCATTTTCATGTAGATTGAAACAACTCAATATCGGATTAAAGTTATCGACTAGCCAGGTAACTATGCCATTAGGAATCCAATGAGACTGTATGTCTAGCAGCCCTCCAAACCCTATGTCTCTAATCTGCTGCTTCTTTGTTTCATCGATTCGTGAAATTAAACATAACATCTGCTTTGGTGAACAACGGATAGTGTACTTCTGATTCTATACCATTTTTTAGATATATGCATTAGGCACGAATAGAGTTTCATGAAGTGTTTGATGAATCATAACGTGTATTTACCTTAACCTGAACCCGTGCTTTTCGCACTATCGATTTTACAAGACGTTCCATTTCTTTCTCGTACTCTTCTTTCTCTTTCAAATACTCCTACTTTCACTTTCTCACATCTTCCTCACTCAACTTATTATATGTTGCACGGACAATGTCATTGTACTGCATTGAATAAACAAAGTGTAAAGACACGTTAAATTAAACCTAAAACAATTGCTCGTTTCACTATTTTTTCCTTAGCCTGCCCATCAGTTGAATGATTGTAGTGTTTATTTTGTTAGGCCAGCATACCTCTGTCACCTTAACACCCTTCGTCTAAACCATGCGTTGATATTCTTTCCTGTCCACATTCAAAACTCCAAAGTTATTTGTGTTATTTAGTAACATTATTTTTTCCTCAAATTCAATGATCTTGCTTGAATTTCATCCATGGATTCAATGGTGGGATTGGTTCTGCGACCTCGCTTATTCCTGTTGTCTGCATTTCTTTCTCTCCACCTAAACGATTATTCCTTTTATTGGTTTATTTTCTTCTCATCCGACCCCTGCATTATCAACATTGTAATGCATTATAATGATGATAAATCCAACCTGCCATGACCATACACAAGCACTGGCCACTTACCTATTCAATGATTTGGGTGGTGTCTCGTGTTTTGTTCCACCAATTGTTTCAACTAATTCTTCTCTGTCTGCTTCCTGACGTGAGCTTCTTGATCGCGTTCTTCACACTTAAACTAATATTTTTTTACAAATAAATTGCACTTTAATTCCAAAATTTCATTTCCAGCCACACGCATAATATACGATGAAGTACTACTAAGCATAATATATGAGTTTCAAATATTAGTCACACTAGCTATAGTACAAATTGTAAGATTTTTTTTTCACACTGAGTAAGTCATTCTTCGTAGTTTGTTATTTATTCCAACTAGCACTAATCAACATAATCTGTTGTCCTACCTATCAAATTCTGATTGAGATCAACTTCTTCTTCTATTTATCATGCTACTGTACAATACCAATGAAGTAGCACACGGGGGCAAGCAATTTTATAGTATGTTGATGTAATTTTACAGAGCAGTTCTATTACTGTCACTTCTGACCTACTGTGTGTAATAACTATCAAACATAATATCCAACCACAACAATTACTGTACTAGTAATCTTCTTTTCACAATTTGTTTGCCACCGTGCAAAGTTTCTAGTCAATTATGCCTAATTTAGTCATATCATAATCTATTCTCCTACTTATCAAGTTCGATGCAATCAACTTCTCCTTTATTTATCACGTTATTCAACAATACGAATGAAGTAACAAACCCGTGGAACAATTTCAAAGTATGTTCAGCCAATTTTACAGAACACTTCTAATAGTGTCACTACTGAATCACTGCGTGTAACAATTATCCAACATGATGTGCACCCACAATAACTAACAAGATTCGTAACCGTTTTTCTACACAGAGTATACCAAACTTCATAATTTGTTATTTCTTCTGCCACATATTGTCAAATTATAACCTACTCTCCTACTTATTGAGTTCCATGCAATAAACTTGTCTATCTAAGCACTGTGCTAGTATATAATTCCAGTGGAGTGACAATCACATTCTTGCAATTTCAGATTATGTTGGGGCAATTTTACACACCATTCTGAAGGTGTCACTAGTGACTCGTTGCATAAACGAGTTATCCAACATGATGTGCAAACACAATACCTATCAAGACTTGTAAACTTGTTTCCACATTGAGTATGCCAAACTGCACAGTTTGACATACATTCTACCTGCCATTATCAACCTATAATCTTCTCTCCTACTTAGCATGTTCGATGCAAGCGACTTTTTCTTCTACTTCTCGTGCTATTGTATAATTCCAATAAAGTAACAAACACAGGGTGCCAAATTCGCATAATTTTGTGACAGTTTCACACACCACTTCTGATGGTGTCACTGTTGACTCATTGCATGCAACAGTTATCAAACTTCATGTCCAAACACAATACCTATCATGACTTCTTACCTTTTTTCAACACTAAGTATGCCAAACTACATAGTTTGTTATTTATTCTACCTACCATTCTTGAAATTCAAAATACTCTCCTACCTATCAAGTTCGATGCAATCCACTATTCATTTCTTTTCTATTCATTCTTGTGTTTATAGTATGAAGTAAAAAAAATGAGGCATCTTCATGGTTTGTACGCATGTTCATCTCCCTAACCCCTCTCATTTTATACTTTTTTATTCTATTTCCTTTTATTGTTTGGTGGACGGACCTTGATTTAACTTCATTCAATTAAGAGATTTCACTTTACATCTGCATAACAATTTCATTCCATGTTAGTATTTTTTCACACAAATTAATACATTTCCAACATGCTATAAACGGCGCCCTTAAATGAAATATCTTGTAACCATTTCACTTCACTTTGTATGTCTCCCTCAACAGAATGTACCATCTTAGAAGCCTATATCATGTTTAATCTCCATTCAGGCACTGTTATGTAACAAAACCTACACCAACTTCATGCACAATAACCATAACAATCCCCAACCCATGCATGCGATTTTGCAAGCACTTGGTGTGCAAAATTTTCAATACTTTTCTTTCCCTATGTTGGTAATTATAATACCTATTATGTGCAACCGAAGGTTCCAGCGTATTATCCATTTTCCACTGTGTTAAACAATTACTTCAACCAAAACTGCAACAAGTATAATCAGTCCATTTGTTCACAACGATGTATACAGTAAAAGACAACTACAAGTCAAATTGATCCACAATTTATGTGATACCATTGCTGTTTTCTTACCTGTGTTTTTTCTGCTTTATTTTTTCTTCGAATCTCCCAACCTTGTACTTCACAATTCCTGTTCACCTTTCTGAAGCCCTTTGATATTTGAGTACCAATCTTAAACTCTCTCCTTCTGCCACTAGTTATTGCTTCTCCTCGCCATGATTTCCTTCGCAGCCACTCTATTTCTACTACTTCCTGCTATCCCTTGTCTACTACCTGGCAATTTTCAATTCTGCAATGTTATTTTCCTCTTGCTTTTCTTTCTTTCTCTGTTTTGTAGAATTGTGCAAACGAATATGTGAGGATTATTTGGGAAGGAGTGTCACTTATCTTTTCGTTTTGACTATTCAGTTGCACGGGAATAGACCGACGCTTCATGACACGATCCATCAAGTCTTTTTTTTTTTTCCCGTTTCTCCTCAGCACGACGTCGTTCTAGTCCCTACTGAAGCCTTTCTGTCGTGGCTTATTGTGGTCCATTCGTTGGACCTTGTGAGGAGACCGTTCAGGAGCGGTCCATCTAATGACTGCTCCTGCCCCTAATCCCTATGAACCTAGCTTTGTCTTGTTGGACATGGAATATTGATGAAAATAGATTTATGGGTGAATAGGAATATACTCAATTGAATGACTAATATGTCAAACCCCTCCAAGGTCTATAGTCAATGTTGAGAAAGAGGAGATTATTTTGAAATCTTTTTTGGAATAATCACTTTAGCAATTTTTTTATGACGTGATAAAAGTACGTGAAATAAAAAAAGATAATTAGAAAGATAAAAAAAATGATTGAAAAATATAGGAAAAATCATTTTGAACATTCTTCACATTTTGTAAAATGACTTTTTTCATCTCTCACTTTTAAAAGTGTAATTTTACGTCTCTTACAAATTTCATATTGATCAAATTTGGTCCCTACCTAGGTTTCCGACTGATTTTTGCCAGAATTCATCATGTGCGTTGCATGTGATCATTTTTTAGGATCAAAATTATCAAATCAAAATTTATATAATCTATCTATAATCCATTATATTTCACAAAATGAATTATTTCGTCCCTCATTTTACAAAATAAATTTTTTCATCCCTCACATTCCATAAAATGAATTTTTTCATCTCTCATTGATCATGTGTACGAATTTTTTTTTTTAAATCCATGTATGTATCTATTTGATTTCATCTGAACAGTATGAATAGTATGTAATGTATCTCTATTTAATTTCACCTAAACAGATTAATTGTAGTTGTACATATGCTATTCAATAGATATATATATATGAGTTTAAATCTAACAATTTTGTTTTAAACCTGTATATATATATATTTGAATTCACCATGAACATGAGTGAAAAGTTAACAATTTTTTTTAAAACCTTGTAGATATCTTTTTTAATTTCACCTAAACAGTACGTTCAGGCGAAAATCAAATAAAGATATATTATATGTTATTCGTATTATTCAAGTGAAACAAATTGACATATATATATATATATATATACATATGAGTTAAAAAAAATTATTCGTACACATGATCAATGAGGGATGAAAAAAATTCATTTTGTGAAATGTGAGAGACAAAAAAATTTCATTTTGTAAAGTGTGAGAGACTATGGAACAGATTATGTAAATTTTGATTTGACAATTTTGTCCTTAAAAAATAATCATGTGCAAGGCACGTGGTGAAATCCAACCAAAAACTAATGGAAAACCTAGATAGGGTCCAAATTTGACCAATGTAAATTTGTAAGGGGTATAAAAGTATACTTTTAAAAGTGAGGGATGAAAAAAGTTATTTTACAAAATCTGAGGGATGTTTTGAACGATTTTTCAAAAAATATATATTTATAATGTAAGCAAATAATTTGAAAATTTGGATAGATGTTATTTGGAGTTTTTTTTTTTGAAATAACAACAAATACTTTTTATGGTATAATGTATTTGAGATAATGGTTAGGAAGATATAGAACTTGAAAAACGTGTTCATAATGTTGAGCACTTGTCAGAAGTCCAACCTCTAGCCCCTTTGCTTAACTTAGTTGAGCCCTTCTTCCTATAGTTGCTGACATTTGACAAAGAAAAAAAAATATTTAAAGCAAGTATAAATTTGAGATATTGTAATGTAGTTCATTAGATACTTTGATGTTTATAATTAATAGGTTCTTCCATAGCTGTTAAACTCGACTTGGTAAGGAAAGAACTGAGTAATGGGTCATTGGCGCAATTAGTGAGTTGGTAATTGAATTGATGGGTCATTAAAATAGAATTTATAGATGAAGTGTTTTTAAATATTAATTATTACATTTAGAAAAATATATTATGAATATATAAACATTAATAAAAGATCCAGTTCCTTTATATCATACTTTACAAATATAGATCGTGTAATTAAAATAAATTATGGTATATAGTAAAACAACAAGCTTTTAAGGGAAAAATATTGTAAGGAAATAGAATGCCATTTTTATTAATATGTTACCTGAAGAATATTTCTATAATTTATCAACTATTGTTACATAATAATAATACTTTATGTTTGAAAGTTGAATTAATTATACAAAAAAAATTTTGAAGGGACATTTAGTAAATGAATGTAAGCTTAGCCTAATGTTAAAATCTTTACACAATAAGTGGAGAGATCCAAGGTTCAAACTCACCTGGGTTGATAGTTGAACCAATCAAATTAGGAATCCAACTCGTCCTAGTAGTTGGTTCGCTGGGTCAAAATGGTTTAACCGTCAAGTTGAATCGAATTCAATAACTATTGATTTTTCTATTAAGTGTAAAAGTAAGAGATTGGTCCAGTGTCTAATTGGGGATAGGATTAAGTTAGATGGTTAGGTGGGAAGGGTTGTAAGTAAAAAGTTTTTTATTCAAATCTTTTCACTTACCCAAAAAAAAAAAGGTCTAGTGTCTAGTTTTCTGCAAAAGTTCATATTTTGTAAGTGAAAGTATATGCAATTCAGGAGGCAAAATTTGGGTTCAAGTCTACCCTTTATTTTGTATACTTATCTAGCATCTTTAGGTCATAACATAGGTCAATAGTAGGAAAATTCTATGTCCGTTCTCCTTATTTTTGCATGATGATAATGATTTATACCTTATGTATTTGGATTATTACAATCCAAATGGTCTAAAACACTAATTTTATCACCCAACGGTAAATTTAATTTGAGGATATGATCTCCCAAAACCATAATTCATATCTATCTATATACCTATTCACCAGTTGAGTATTCTAGAAAGCTTTTGATATTCTAACGTGTCATTTCGTTAGGTTATTTAACTATTTTATTATTTAATAAATTTAATTGATGACATGCAATGATTATTTGTTAATTAAATTCAAATATTTAACTCCGGGCGTGCCACTGGATATAAATTTAAATGTCAAAAAAATCCCTATTTTATTCTAAATTTTTAAATTACTTTTGATCGTTTTGTAATTCCAATGCTTAGCACAGGCAACAAAACTAGTTATATACTATTCTCTAGCTAAAAACTTCTAGAATCTTTTCTTACTAATTTTAAAGAATTTACAATTATTTTTAATTCTCCCTAATTTTTATTATACAATATATAATACACACCATATCATTTATGTCTTCAAATAAGAAAGAATTCTACAACATCCATAATAGTTTCAAATTTCAAATGCTTCTATCACATCCACACCACTTTAACATTAAAAAAAAGGTAAAAGTCTATCCAAAATCTTTACAATTACAAACAAATAATAATCAATCACCGAATTACAAGTAATGATAAAGATCTTAGATAGTTTTTCTGTGCTTGATAATAACAATATTAAATACTCTATCTTAAAGTGTAAATCATTTTTAACTATTTGTAGCTCTCGTGCATAGTATGGGAATAAAGCTAGATAATAATAACGATAATATAGCTCATGAGAAAACTAATTCATTTTTTTTTCTTTTGATGAAAAATTAACATTTATTTAGGCATATTTAAAAGATCAGCCCTAATGCTAGGCTGAAAAAATGTTGAAGCATTGAATTCCCATACATTTTGAGAATCAATCAATTTCTCATGCCTTGCTAGAGAACGAGCGACTCCATTGTCATATCTACCCACCTACTCTAGACTAAACTGATTTATGTTTATTGAGGGACTGTTGAACATCCTCTAACATAGACCCTGATACAAAGAAGTTTTCTGAATAATTCTTAGCAGCTTTAAAACATTAATTGCAACCCCTCTTAGATGAGCCATGTCCACAGCTTTATTTAAAGCTAGAGAGTTTCTGCAACTTCAGGATGATTAATACCAATAAACAACTTGGAAGACAATGCAAGAATCTGCCTTCATGGTCTCATGCAACAATTAAACTTTTGGGCAAAATACATTTTACTCCTGTGGTTTAGCGCTTTTTCACATAACCCTCTCATAATTTGAATTAAAGTGTCAAAATGACGGAATTTATATTTTATAAAGGAGTCAACTAAAATGTTAAAAGTACCCCTATGTAAAACTGAAAATTAGTTAGGGGTTATGTATCTAATTTGAAAACCATAAGAGGGTTATTTGGTAAATTACTAAATCATAAGGGGATTATATGGTAAAATATAAAACTATACGGGGTTAGAGTGTCATACATATTATGTTTGTATATTTTGGTCACTTCAGTTATTTTAATTTTTAAACAATGGCAATGTCGACATTTTCATGGGTTCCGCTTCAAATGATCATTTTCATCATTTTAACATTTTAATCTAAACTGTGAGGGATCATATATAACTTTTAAAATTATAAGGGAGCTATGTGAAAAATCGTTAAGTCACAGGGGGTTAAGTGTATTTTGCCCTAAACTTTTCAGTAGTCATAGAGAATACATCTGAGTGAAAATTAAGTGAAATCAAAATGTACATCATTCAATGATTGTTGGGAACAAGTTTAGTCTCAAGGCTGTCAATATCTAAAAGTTAAATTGATTACATGGGGTTTCTGACTTTCCCGGAACCTATTCGAAAACCGCTATGAAGTTGAAGCATTTAACCCACTTACTTGCTTCACCAGTATCAAATAATTTTTCCTTAAAAAATTTCAAGTTTATTTCATATATTTGGAGAATAAAGGGGATTCTTGTTTGTACAAATGGTAACTATTCATTTGGCCACATTTTAATGAGGAGGAGGTGTTTGATAAAGTAAAGGAATAAAGAAAAAGGAGCTATAAATCGTTGTAAATTATGATACGTACTATCTAGACAGCTGATCAACGCTGACTACTGAAATAGCTTCTTTCAACAGGAACAGAGGCCACAAAAACTGGTCAATTCTAAATTGGAGGCGACATTTGGTATAATGGATCCTAGATTTATTACATGCACTCAGACCCCATTAATGGTTGAGCACCGTTCGGTTTGTACAATCTATTGCGATGTATACATGAACATATCTGAGCCATTGAAATGATCTAGTGTGAGCTAATTAGTTTAGTCATGTTGAAGGATTGAGAAATCCCAATATTAGAGGTTAATTGGTTGCATATGTTACTGAAACACAGGCAGCAAAACTCAAGAATTTGTTCTTATTGACCTCATCAGAGATTACATCAAGTAAAGCTCCATGAACAATTGTCATCTTATTCAAAATACAATTTAGTGATCCAGAAGATACACAAGTCTGTAACTATATACCCATATATAGCAAACTCATCAAGATGCGGTATTTTTTATTGCCATTGTTGGTCTACTCTGAACAATCAAAACTCACTCATCCTTTATGATATGAAAAACATGTATAGAAATGCAGCAATTGATGCCATTGGAAAGACAGAATCCGACTCTTCACCACTCTCACACTTCCCTAATCGTCACATCATGGATTTTGAGGCCACCTTTCCACTTCCCACTCCAAACTTCATACATGCCAAAGTACAGTTTTCTATCTGTCGAGCCTTGCTTTTCCCTACCATTCTGAACTGACTTCCCTGTTAAGTGAATTCGATTTATGCCATCACAGTTTGTCAAGTAAACCTTTTTCCAATCAAATTTTCCAAATTTGCCTCTCTTCACCATAATGTAGATAGGATAACTACCCCATCCAAATGCATCTGGAGTTAGAGACACCCTGAAGCTCACATCATATGTCTTTTGAGGATCAGCATCCACAGAACCAGCTACTTCAAGCCAAGATACCTGCAGCAGTTCTGCAGGCTTGCCATCGCTACAAAGAAAGTCCAATGTCAGGGAGAAATTCTAGTCACACAAGAACACTGGCCATTATGCTGCATGGAAAAATATTAATGTTTAGGTATTTTTGTTTTTCTTTTACGTAATACTACTTAGGTAAGTTTAGTCTACAAGGCAGACTCAATTCTAGACGATGTAAAATATGTACTTGTCATAATGATGTACAAAGATTGATGATAAATAATGTGTGATGCACGATATAAAAAAAAAAAAAGACTTATGATTAACTCAAGAAACTATAAACTAATAAAGCCTAAGGAAGTATAAACTACTCCATAAACTATATAAAGCCTAAGGAACTACAAACTGAAGCTTCGATGTATGATTAACATCTTAGGAGAAACTTTACTCCTTCACATATATGGAAAATCTTGAATGGTAATAAATAGTTCTTTACCAATATTCAAATCACAGGTAAAAAGAAAATATTGGCTAAAAATTTGTTAGGGACTCACTCTCTTGGACCTGGTACGTTCCAATAGCGGTCATCATTCCCCCAAACAATGTTGAGAGCTCTAGGTTTAACAATGATCACATCGCGCCCGTTCTCCTGCCCACATGAAATTCTCTTGTTATAGCCCTTATTGGTGCGATTAAGTATAATCTCTCGTATGAAAATTTATCTTGCTGATCGATATTCAGAAAGAAACAGAAAAGATAAATCAGTTTCAATTCGAAGTTTCCACTTTAAAAATAGCTAGTAATATCAATTGATTTTTCTAAGAAAGAACAAGTGAAAGCAAAGCAATTTCATCCTAGTCCTCCGATTAACATAACTAAATACCTCATCTATTTCTTTGATCATATGCACGTATCATCATTAGTTCGTAAAATTCCACGAAAAGAAGATGAAATGTACTTTTAGGATATCCCCATGAACGCATACAAATATGTCAGCCAAGAAGAAGAAGAGGAAGAATATGATGAACGATTGACAAATCCTCGTACCTTGGTGCGACGAAAAGCTTTAGGATCTGCTTCATAATGAGGATTACTTGAGGACATTTTGAATCAAATAGAATCTTAAAAAAACTTGACAAAGAATGAATTGGTTTGAGCCTCTCTTATCGGCCTCATCTTATTTATATCACAAAGGAAAAGTGGAAAACGAATACATAAGAGAATCTAAAGCTTTATGCATGCTTGAGTATAGAAGATAAATGACAGCTTCACTCAGCCAAAAGATGGATAATAACGCCCAAAGGAATCAAGCAAATGAGCTGGTAAACCACAATAAAGAAAGTAGCTGACTTTGCCCCACGTAGGCCAATAAAGTTTTATTCTCTAAACACGTAAAGAATAATATGAGCTCGAGGCAGGGTGTAAATGCCATGAATTTTATCTCCTTAGAATTTGTTTATCTAGGATTTGAGTGCATTACAATTCATTTCGCAGCAGTCGCACTAAATTCATTGCACATATCTGGATTTGTAATTTCGTGACCTCTGTAAGAATAAACTCATTGGGCTATGAATCCTTGCGACAAGAATAAAAAAAGGAAAAAGAAAAACTTTTACAAGAACTCATTCAACAAGAATATGGAATGAAGAATGTGGGTTATAAAAAACTGTGAATTAAAATCTGACTAATTGCAAGATTTTAGTTAATCCAATAGATATTGTTAGTGGTTGTAGTTGTAATCACGGAAACGTAGAACCATGCCATCAAACAAGATTAAGCACCAGTTCATTGTAATGATAAAAAAAACTTCATATTTGCAACATAAATAGAAGGGAGATACAGCGATATGTTAGAACACAATTTTGAAATTTCATGTATTTTTCAGATTTATTGTATCTGTTAAATTACAAATTTATAATTTTTAGTGCATATTTAACCTACTATTAGGACAGTGATATAGATCAAATCGTACTGAACGATTTTTAATAACTTTTTAATCAATGAAATTTGCATTTTATATATTAAAAAAAAGCTTCATTTTGTTGATTAAACGAGGAAGGGAAAAAAAAAGAAGAAATGAACGAATTCTCAGCATTAGGGACAAATCAGTTTTCTAAAACCAAAATACTGGTAAATTGAAAGGCTATAATTCCTGCAAGGCCCGGACATGCAAATAAGTCCAAAATAATCCTTTTGATAATCTCTTCAAATCAACCTTAAAGTTGCCCAATTAAACAGGGGATAACTTGGTGGTTGATGTCTAATGTTCCTACATATGATGTGACAAGGGTTTTGAGGCATTCACAATTTTGTTAGAAATAATTTCATGGGAGAAAAAATAGTTTTTCAGTAAATCAAGATGAACCATATATATATATATATATATATATATATATATATATATATATCTGTCTGAAAGTATGAGTGATTCTTTAAACTCTACAATGAATTGCAGCCATAATATTACAACTAATATGAAATGAGCATATCCAAGTCTCATCCCTGTACTTAGGTATCAAAATGTTCAAAGGCCTCTTTTTATCTTATAACTCGGTGGAATCACCATTTTGAGCATAGCCTAAAATATATACTAGTTTGAGTGGCTTCAATTGTTGCTGATCATTATTCGATCACAGATTTGACATCAAAATATACAATGACGTACACGACATGTGGAACAAACTTTGCATATTGCATCCCTATATCAACGATTTGATTCCAATGCATTTTGTTTCTTTTAATTTTCAACGTCCATCACTCTTGAGAAGAAAAAAGCGTAATTATTCTTGAAGCAAAAGGCTTTCATAACCTTAACGGTGTCATATTCTGGTCAAAAGCTTAGTGGAATTTGTTAAACAAAACCATAAAAGCACTACGGCGGCCAAGTGTCAAATAGCCTGCATTTATATCATGCTTAAATCATCAAGTCTATCAACTCTATCGAAAATATTGTTGTCTATCAACTCTATTTGACACCCCCTCAATATTCTTGCAGCAAAAAATTTTAAAAAATGCCCACAATCTTAGACCAATGAGGGCGGCGTTGAAAGCAAATGGGAAGGTGTAAAGCAACTTGAACTTGAACAGCTGCCACAAACAGTCGAATAAGCCGTACACGTATTAGATTAATCTTTCCGTCCCACCTCGCTTGTGTGTGGGTTTTTCAATCTGGACTTAAGTTTCATGGAAGTCTCGTCTTATCACTAATTGACTGGACGCGGGTTCTCTGTGGCTCCTACTTAGATTTAATAAGTATAATTTACGAGTGTTTCTAATCTAATTATGTGTGTGTGAGTTTCTTCCGTTTCGAAAAAAGTATCAGATTAATCTAATACCCTAGCCTACTTTAAAAAATTGGAAAGGTTGGCTGAAGATTAATTACTAAGCCTTAATTTTGGATATTTATAAGATATTAATCCTACAAAAGACTTGTTGCATGAAACTATTGGGATCGTGCTTTATATATATATACACAAAAAAAGGTAACAGTAGTATTTTTCAAAGTGAAACACATTCTAGAACAGATAAATTCTCAAGCTTTCTAGACGAAATAAACAAATGATATAGAAACTAAAGAGCCCAAATACAGCCCACCCCCCTTACTTTGCATCAGATAAGGCATTATATTCTGCATGGTGAGTTTTTGTTGTGCTGCAACAAAGTGAAACGAACGTCTGACATATTGGATGACATTTGATTTCACTTGGCAGCTTGAAGAAGCTACTACAATGTATTTTGAACTTGCCCACACAAAGAGAATAAAACGGTACTTAAAAGGGACCAATCTTTCTGGTTCTACTTTCGGCAAACCCTAAAAGGATGAAGGTACGTACTCCACAACAGTCAATGATAATTTCACCATGCAATGCAGATGTTAAAGTAACAAATGTGGAAGCTAAAATAATTTTTTCAAGAAGCGAGAAAATTTATAAGCATATTTTTGTATATTAATGTGTTAATGTCTGTATTTATTATTTTTAGTGTTTACGTTTGTTCTTCTTGTATCTATATTGCACGGTGCAATTCTTGCTAGCAATTGTAGAGCCCTTCATCCAACTTCAAATTAAGATTCTGGGCTGTTATTGTGAGTGCCTGCAGTTATATATCTAATCCTACAAGTTGGCAGAATTTGCCTCTCACTGCTCTCTTTTCCTTTTGACAATCTGTATTCTATGTCCTCTAAAGGCACTTTACAAGCTTTTATGCATATCAAAAGGTTAAAGGTTTCCGCAAGCTACACATAAGGATTCTGAAAACTGTCATTGCCGGGGCATCCTAATCTTACAAATTGGCAGGATCAGAAACTTCGACAATTGGCAGGATTTGCTAGATCAGGAACATCCCCCGAGGTTTTTAACAATTACAGAAAGCTTCCCTTAGGTTTTGAAAATTATATATACCTCTCCTATATTGTTTATATAACAGTATAAGTCCAACAACTTAGATTTTCTCCCAAAATCCTAAATTGTTCTTTTGTATAAAACTGAAAAAAAAAAGTATCATACTCAATCACTTTCTTTTATATTTTGCACAAATCAACTATGTTAATTCTTAACAACTATTCAAGTATAAACTCAAGTTCTAAATGTGAGTAATCGTCCAAAAGATTCCAAATTACGTAGTCTGAAAGTACGAGAGGTTGTTTAAACTATTCAAAGAATTGCAGCCACAGTATTACAACTAATATGAAATGAACATATCCACATCTCATCACTGTACGAAGCATCAAAATGGTCAAGTCCTTTCATCTAATCACACGGTGGAATCACCTTAGAGCAAACTTCTTATAATAACCACACATCGTTAGCCTAGCTGTATATTGCAGGTCTGTATCCACGATTTGACTCCAGTGCATTTGTTTTTCAACGTCCATTGTTCTTGATTTTTTTTTTTTTAAAAAAGAATGCGTAATTATTCTTGGAGCAAAAACTTTCATAACCTTAACAGTGTCATATTCTTGTCAAAAGCTTAGCGAACCATAAAAGCACACATTAATATCATGTTAAATCATCAAGTTCTCTATTATTAGATCAAGTACTAGAATTCATTTACCAAAAAACTAAGAAGGTCCACCAATTTTCTAGCCACATATTAACATATCAACGATGCATAGGATGCTAACTGAAATTTTGATCTAGAATCTTAGCCTGCTTTGATGATGTAAGAAGTTAATTAAACAAATCACCAAGCATATAGATTTTTGTTTCAGTCACATCTGAATAATTTACTAGTCTAAAATGAGTAGTTTGTAATTTGTTATACTCCTACGGACATTGGAAAAGGAATACCAAAAAAAAATCAATAGGTAGAGAACTCATGGTTTAAAATTTGAACATAACAAGCTATGCAATTACACTTTTGAGAAGACATATGTTTGGATGGCAAAATTATTCCGAATACTATTTTACTTGCATCACAAACATAATTTTTAATCAATCGTTTATCTTTTCGACCATCTTTTTATTTCACATACATTAACATAAGAAGTACTATAATAATTATTTCAAGTAATCTCATATTATTCATTTCATTTTATTTAAACAAAAAGACTGAAGCTACGCCACAAAATCCCTCTCCAGCTTGCATTTACATATCCCAAAAAGTGAAGAAGTAAAGTTTTTTCTCTCTTAGCATTAGACATGATTGCCTCCTTATCCTGTCTCCCTACTAATCCCTGACTCTATAAATACACATACCTTACGTTTCTATCCTATAGTTTTTGTAACTTACCCAGCCACCTTTACTACTCATTATTCATTGCGCATTACCTTCCTAATATTCCCACACTCAATTAGATGCTGATCTAGCCAAGCCTTGTCGGTGACCTTTTCTTGATGTATGTAACAAAAGATAAGTACGGAAATAGTACCTTCTTTAACAGGCATACATGTCCAAAGTCCACTTGGTAATCGAAGATATTGTGGTTGTCTATCAATACTCTTGATGCAAAAACTTTTGGAATATGCATCTTGAGTTTTGATCGTAGATATTGTTGCTGTCTATCAAATTCTACCATCTTGAGTTTTGATCGTTGCTAGTGGCCTACGTGTGCTGCTGCAACTAAATGAAATGAACGTCTGACATTTTATTCACTTGGCAACTTGAAGCTGCTACAGTGTCTTTTGAACTTGCCCACAGCAAGAGAAGAAAAGAGTACTTTTTTTTTTTTTTTTTGTCGACACAGGGGTGTCCGGGTCAATCCTTACGGGGCCCGACTAATCCCCTGCGGCCCGGGCCTTGGCGCCCCAACCCGACCCAAGCACGGTAAGTGCGCGGAGGAATCCAGCAGCGCAGGGACTCGAACCTGGGACCTAGAGATTTACCAGGAGGAGGTGCTGCCGCTGGACCATTTACGCGGGGCCAAAAAAAAAGAGTACTTAAAGGGACCAATCTTAATGGTGTTACTTTCCTCAAATTATAAAGGACGAGGATTTGTCAGTGACAATTACACTGTATAATTAAAGCAATAAATGTAGACAACAAAATTATTTTTTTAAAAGAAATAAGGAAATTTTATTACATTTTATATATTCTTGTGCTATTTCTACATTTATTGTATTAATGTTTGTATTTATTCTTTCAGTGTCTATACAAATTGAGAAGCAGGAGAGTCGTTGTCAGTGCATGCAGCATCTAATCTTACAAGTTGGCAGAATTTGGCTCTCTCTCTGCTCCGTATTCCTTTTGACAAGTCGGTAATCTATATCCAAAAATGGGCTTTTGACAAAGTCAGTAATCTATATCCGAAAATAGCATGCCAATGACACTTTACAATCCCTTATACACGTCATAAGGTTTCAGCAAACCACAAATTGAGATTCTGAACTCTCATTGTCCGTGCAGGATCTGGGGCAGGAAGGAACCGTTCGCGAAAGTTATTTGTATTTGCGTACGACGTAACTCTATTTGCACATAGTGTAACTTACTTTCAATAACGTGTAATTCTAGAACAAAATTTTATAAGTCTCACATATGTTATTAAAAATAAGATACAAGATAAAATCTGAATCTTATAATTTTTTTTAGCCAAATCTTGGCCATGAGCCCCTCTTCCGTCGGTGCATACTAATCTTATAGGTTGACAGAATTTGCCAGATAAGTAGGAGTGAAAAAAAAATCAAATCACTCAGATACTCAAATCAATCTTAACTTGGCAAAAACTCGTTCGAATTTGGTTTTGCCAACTAATCACCAAATTTCGACAACGTTTTATATTCGATAACATTCAAATTTGATAAAAAAATTTGTTCACTCTTGGTTTGGCAAATAAATAAGCCAAGTTTGTACAAAATTTCAAATTCATTAAAATAATTCAACAAGTTTGAACACTAGAGTGTTCGAATTGATTAGATTCGTTTGCACCCTTACAAACCAAGAGTTTCTATAATCGCCAATGATAATTGTATCGTATAATATAAACATTATTAGACTAACCAAAAAGGTGTAGACACTAACATAATTGTTGGACATAAATTGCTTAAGGTGAGAAATGTATCTACCCAAGTTTTGGTATCAATTTAGAAAGGTGAGAAAATTTATTGCGGTTTTTTTTTTTTTTACATATTATCGTGTTACCATTTATGTTTGTTTTTACTAGTGTCTACACTTCATTGTAGTACAAATACCCTGTATCCAAATTTGCCTCTCCCAACTGCTCTCTTTTTCTTACCTAATCAGTAGTCTATGTCCAAAACAGCATCCACACCCAAAGGCCGATTACAAGGTCTTATGCACATCACAAGGTTTCTGGAGTGATCTTCCCACATTGATAGCAGGATCCAGATCATAATTCCGAAAATAGCATGACTGCACTTTATGACTGTAGCTCAATCTTCAAATGAACAACTGCATCAACCTAGGCTTTCATTAGTCGTCGAGGATTTCATGTAGCATGGGACGAAATGAAAATCTTGGCAAGTAAAACTGACAAGGGTTTATTTTACGTATTTTTAGTGTGTTTTATTAGTTAATTTTGGTTTGATTATTTAGTTTTATAACTAAAATAACTAAGGTTTTGGTAAAAATCTACATTTTATGTTAAATTGGCTAAATATTGCATTTGTTGGATTTTTATGGGAAAAACTTCATATTTTGTAGGTTTAATGATTCAATCATCAAATGAAGTGCATTGAGAAGATATTTGGATGATTGAAGATGGATTAAAGTGGGGAAAATAAAATATGAAGTGTAAAAGGAAGAAATGCAATTTGAGGACAAAAAATCAAGAAAAGTCAGCTTTGACAACTCAGACATATTTTCGTATTTTGACTATATCAGGAGCTACAATGATCGGATCAAGGTGATCTTGGTACCATTTTGAAGCTAAGAGATATATCTGCATTTGGTATGAAGACATCAAAGTCCAATTCAGCCGTTTTCCTGGTCAAAAGGTCGAAACACAGAAACTTATCTGGATGGTCGAAAGCTGAAACCCAGAATTGACCAGTCTATGGTATTTTGACCATATCTCCGTCCACCAATCTCCAAATTATATGATTCTTGAAGCATTGGAACTCTAATTCAAAGGGCTACAACTTTTGTGTTTTACACAAAAGCCAGTTCGGCCTTCATCATGGAGAAAAATGCAGTTGAAGTGAGGTCAAAAGTAAAAACGTGTCTGGCAGCCGAATTTCTGTAATTTGCTCAGCCATTTTTCTCATCTTCACACTACTTTCCAGCTAGAGTTGGAGAGAAAACGTAGGCTGCACATGCTTCAGAAGACATAAGGAAGAGATATAGCCAAGGTTCCAAGTCAAAAGCCATTATTTTTGACTCCCTTAACAAATTCAGATTTGGAGAATCATAGCAGAAATTTTTGACTGGTAAGGGAAGGACTTTTCATCAGCTTATATGCAGGACATTCAGAATCATACGAGGGAAGCTTGGAGTCTGCAAAAATGTAGCTTTTCCATTCTCTTATTGTTAGATTAGTTTAGTATAGAGTAGTAGTTCATCCTTCCTGTTTATTAGCTAGGCAAAGATGAAGAAGGAGATGAAGAAGGCAAGGAAAGAGCTCATGTGACAAGGGTTATTTTTCCTTTCCAACTCTTTATCTTTTGTACTTGATTCTAAACTTAGTTAATATACAAGTTCTGGATTTTATATTTAATATGTGTCTTTAAAGTTTATACCTTGGGTTTGGTTGAACTTTCTATGATTGTTAGTGTTAATCATTTGGCTATTTAACTGCTATGTTTTGAGCAAGTTATTTAGCACTTTGGCTCTTTAAATCATGATTAATCTGGTACCATTAATTCTGATTATCTAAGGTGTTGTTTCTGCAATGGAAATTGAGATTTAACACTAGTTCAAGAAGTGCTAAACATAGGGAGTACACTCACGAAAGTAGAGGTGCACCTATGTGATTTTTAGTGATTCATTTCATGTAATTTCACTGAAGAAATAAACTTGTAGCTAATTTCATAACCATGAGAATAGGTATGGATTAGTTATAAGTATAATTGATTCACTACGAAAGTAGGATTCAAATGCATAAGGAAATTACACCATAATTAGCCTAGATGTAGTAATTAATGATCCAAATATAGCACTTGCATGAGTAGTTAGGGATACCACAACCTAAGGAGCTTTTATTTGTTATTTTGTATAATTTCAGTAGGATAAATTTGTTATAATTCATTGATAGTCTAAATAATAGAGAAGCTTTAGTAATACCGGTAATTGTTCACTCTTCCTTGTGGGATCGACCCGATATATACCCTAAACTACTAGTTGATCTGTATACTTGCAGTGAACGGGTGTAATTCGGTATTTTTTAGCTTGCACGTATGTAAAATACCCGTCAAGTTTTTGGCGCCGTTGCCGGGGAAGATTTGGCAATATCGGTGTGAAGAGCAACTTTATTAGTTTAGACATATTATTAGTTATACTGTGAATGTTATTTTTTGTGTTTTATGTGTGTATGTGTTTTATCACCTATTCTTCTTACTAATTTTGCTCTTAAGTTGTTTAAAAGCAATTTTAGGTGATGAGAAGGGTAGGACAATTTGGAGGACAATGCTTGAGAAATGGAAGATTGGTAATGGATGATTACCAAGTGCAAAGCTCCTTTAATAGAGGTAACCAAGAATTTACTGAATGTATGTCTTTTGAAGATGGTTTAAGGTGCTTAAAGGCAAAATTTGATGTAATTAAGTTACAAGTTCAAATGGACACCATGATGCATGAAATTGAGCAGAGGAGGAATGTTAATGTTTTTAATTCTTATCATGTGATTTGTGACTTGTGTGGAGGTTATCATGCTACTAACACATGTATGCAAGCACAAAATGTGGATTATTATGATGAATTAGAGCATTACAATCCCTGTTTTGATCGATATAGTGCTAATGCTTATGGTTGGGATAATCAATGTGTATATAGTGATTCTCCATATTCTTATGATTACCAACCTGAAAGTGTCCAATATGAATCAAAACCATCTTGGGAGTTAGCTATAGAAAAATTAGCTAATGTGACTTTCGACCGTTTTGATAGGATTGAGGAAAGGATAGATGAATTGGCTTCTCACTTTGGTAGAATACAAGATCAATTACATGTATTGTGTGAAGTTATTTCTTCTAATAATTTGCAAAATGATCCTAGCATGAATGGTGGGAATGTTGTATGTGAAAATGGGTTACATTTTGATGAAAATGATGAATTTCAATTGTGTTTCAATGAGCAAATGTCCATTTCACATAATAATATCTTTGGAACTAACTTTGAACCTCAAGAGGTAAGTTTTAATGACTCATTTTTCACCCCTCTTGAGGAGTGTATAAAAAGTACAGGTTTTAAAGATATTCCTGCCCAAGATACTTTCATGACATTTCCTTTGGTAAGTTCTCAAGTGGTGCATATTCAAGGTAATATCTATGAAACACTTGGAATATGTAAGTCACTTCCATCTCTCATATCATTAGATCATGTGGCTTTTTCTATTAAGTCACCTTACAATGATCCACCAAGGCATAAAATGGTGGATTATTCGTTAACAAAACCTCCTTGAAAAATGAGGTGAAATAGTCAAGCTATTGACTTTAAAAAAGCGCTTATTGGGAGGCAACCCAATGTTTTGGTTATTTATGTTATTTTGGTGTGATTTTATGTTTAAAATATGTGTTTGAGTCATTTCGTTATTTTTCATTTATAGGTATTGGAAATGAAAGCAAAAGTGACCAAATGAGGTGAAAAAGGCGAAGTTTGATCAAGGAACTCAACCCCTCGATTTGAGTAATTGTTGTTTTTGATTCGTTACAAGGGGTTAAAATGCATGTTTTGATCATTTTACATGTGCATGCATTGAGTATATTAGCAAACAAATGATCTATGATGCATTTTGGGAAATTGGGGTATTATTTGTAAATTTTCAAAAGTTGAATTTCTGCTAAAATTCGCAGCAGAAAACGCGTTTCTCAAGAAAACGCGCCTCTGAGTCGCGTGTTTACAGAATCGCGTTTTCGATTCTGCATCTGCAGAACAGAAAACGCGCCTTCAAAACGCGACTTGAAGTCGCGTTTTGATGGAAGTCGCGTTTTGTTGCCTGGATCAAAGATGAAAACGCGCCATTGAAAACGCGACTTCAAGTCGCGTTTTCTCACAGAACCGCGTTTTCAGTACTGCAACTTTTGGGAAGAAACGCGCCTACAAAACGCGATCTGAAGGCGCGTTTCTACTCGCGTGTTCTGAGCATTTTTTTTAAAAAATGCAGCTTCCTTGATTCTCTTTTTCTTCTTTTCCTCATATATTTTCTTGTACCTTGAGTTGCTTATTGTGTATTTTCTATTGGTACATCACCACCACAAAGGCTAGGGAATTACGGATCACCGTTATATGTTTATTAAGCCTTTGTTATCACTTTTGTTTCTCATTTTCCATTTTTAGGTTTATATCACTAATGGTTACCAAATGGAACTCATGAAGCGATAAAGACAAGCGAACAACATACCTTGAAGCTTCATATTCAATCACAACAATAGGGGAGTATTATTTTTTTATCTTGATTTTCCTTCTTACACATTGAGGACAATGTGTATGTTAAGTGTGGGGGGAAGAATTGAGATTATATACATTGTATGTGATTGACTTATTAGTTGCAAATATTGGACTTGTGTTAAAATTCAAAATTTTTCTAAAATCTTGTCCAAAATTGCAAACTTGCCCCAAAAAGTTTCATATTTTTTCGATTTTTATCCAAGGGGTAACAAGTTCCATACCATTAGTAGTTCAAATTCCTTCTACATTTGAGATAAATATATGTGATTTGGAAACTTCTTTTCTCATTTAACTTGGAAATGACTATTATGTGATTATAATTTTTGCATTTGTAGGAAAGTATATCTTTTAAAGTGGAGAAAATTATGCCTATATTTTTTTTGCATATTTGATGAAATTTCTTCTCTTTATTGGATTTTATAAGTTAAGTGATAAATATGGTCAATAAGTGCAATACTCTTCTCATGATTATTTTTTTAGAAACTTATTATTCTCTTTGCTATAAAAAAAAAAGAAAAAAAAATGATGAAAAATGAAAAAAATGAAGAAAAAGAGAAAAACAAAAAACAAAAGAAAAAAGAAAATAAATAAAAATTCTTCTACTCCAATGATTCTTGTACTTAGTAACCGGGAGTCTTCATCTACAAATGTCGACTTTCGCGTAAAACGGTACTTGAATTAAGAGTATGCAAAGCAACTTGAGTATGTGAAGTGTTGAGTAACCGGTGATCTTCATCTAAAAATGTCGATCCTCGCGTCAAAAGGCATTCTCACGTCTTAAGTAATATTTAGATATGTAATTAATAAATATCTTTTTAAACAGAATTAAAAGATGATCATGAGTTTAGGAAGCATTATTATTGACCATATGAGTTGCTTGCTTGTGAAATCAGGTAAGGATGAAAAATCGATTTGAATTTGTTATAATGATGGTATAATTGGCTCTCCTTTACTTGATATTATGAGTACTTGAACTTAATTGAATAATTGCATAATGGTTATTTACTCTGTTTTGAGGAAATGAAGTTGAAATGCTACATATATTTATTTTCAAATTTTGGATCATTGTTGGTTTGTATTTTTATTGCTTGAGGACAAGCAATGGTTCAAGTGTGGGGGTATTTGACAAGGGTTTATTTTACGTATTTTTAGTGTGTTTTATTAGTTAATTTTGGTTTGATTATTTAGTTTTATAACTAAAATAACTAAGGTTTTGGTAAAAATCTACATTTTATGTTAAATTGGCTAAATATTGCATTTGTTGGATTTTTATGGGAAAAACTTCATATTTTGTAGGTTTAATGATTCAATCATCAAATGAAGTGCATTGAGAAGATATTTGGATGATTGAAGATGGATTAAAGTGGGGAAAATAAAATATGAAGTGTAAAAGGAAGAAATGCAATTTGAGGACAAAAAATCAAGAAAAGTCAGCTTTGACAACTCAGACATATTTTCGTATTTTGACTATATCAGGAGCTACAATGATCGGATCAAGGTGATCTTGGTACCATTTTGAAGCTAAGAGATATATCTGCATTTGGTATGAAGACATCAAAGTCCAATTCAGCCGTTTTCCTGGTCAAAAGGTCGAAACACAGAAACTTATCTGGATGGTCGAAAGCTGAAACCCAGAATTGACCAGTCTATGGTATTTTGACCATATCTCCGTCCACCGATCTCCAAATTATATGATTCTTGAAGCAGTGGAACTCTAATTCAAAGGGCTACAACTTTTGTGTTTTACACAAAAGCCAGTTCGGCCTTCATCATGGAGAAAAATGCAGTTGAAGTGAGGTCAAAAGTAAAAACGTGTCTGGCAGCCGAATTTCTGTAATTTGCTCAGCCATTTTTCTCATCTTCACACTACTTTCCAGCTAGAGTTGGAGAGAAAACGTAGGCTGCACATGCTTCAGAAGACATAAGGAAGAGATATAGCCAAGGTTCCAAGTCAAAAGCCATTATTTTTGACTCCCTTAACAAATTCAGATTTGGAGAATCATAGCAGAAATTTTTGACTGGTAAGGGAAGGACTTTTCATCAGCTTATATGCAGGACATTCAGAATCATACGAGGGAAGCTTGGAGTCTGCAAAAATGTAGCTTTTCCATTCTCTTATTGTTAGATTAGTTTAGTATAGAGTAGTAGTTCATCCTTCCTGTTTATTAGCTAGGCAAAGATGAAGAAGGAGATGAAGAAGGCAAGGAAAGAGCTCATGTGACAAGGGTTATTTTTCCTTTCCAACTCTTTATCTTTTGTACTTGATTCTAAACTTAGTTAATATACAAGTTCTGGATTTTATATTTAATATGTGTCTTTAAAGTTTATACCTTGGGTTTGGTTGAACTTTCTATGATTGTTAGTGTTAATCATTTGGCTATTTAACTGCTATGTTTTGAGCAAGTTATTTAGCACTTTGGCTCTTTAAATCATGATTAATCTGGTACCATTAATTCTGATTATCTAAGGTGTTGTTTCTGCAATGGAAATTGAGATTTAACACTAGCTCAAGAAGTGCTAAACATAGGGAGTACACTCACGAAAGTAGAGGTGCACCTATGTGGTTTTTAGTGATTCATTTCATGTAATTTCACTGAAGAAATAAACTTGTAGCTAATTTCATAACCATGAGAATAGGTATGGATTAGTTATAAGTATAATTGATTCACTACGAAAGTAGGATTCAAATGCATAAGGAAATTACACCATAATTAGCCTAGATGTAGTAATTAATGATCCAAATATAGCACTTGCATGAGTAGTTAGGGATACCACAACCTAAGGAGCTTTTATTTGTTATTTTGTATAATTTCAGTAGGATAAATTTGCTATAATTCATTGATAGTCTAAATAATAGAGAAGCTTTAGTAATACCGGTAATTGTTCACTCTTCCTTGTGGGATCGACCCGATATATACCCTAAACTACTAGTTGATCTGTATACTTGCAGTGAACGGGTGTAATTCGGTATTTTTTAGCTTGCACGTATGTAAAATACCCGTCAAAAACCCATCCATTGGGTACTTAAAAGAATAAGGTTAATTTTTAAACGCACTTAATTTGTTCTTTAAAGAGGAATGTAATGACTGTATATAATACTTGCCCCTCTCAAATTCTCATTGTTTATATCCTCAAGTTACTCAGCATTTGAAACTTTCCCAGTTTCAAAATCCGTTAAATGGTGAGAATTGTTAATGCCACAAAATTATGCTTGCCGTCGAATTGCTGCCTTTATATTATGCTTCCAAAGCCTCTATTATAACTTTAATGTTTAAACATATTTCTCTACCAGAATTTTTGAATTTATAGTCTTAGATTTACTCCACTTAGAACTTCTACCTAAAGAACACAGGACTCATTGTCGGGACATCTATAATTCTTTTTTTTTTTTGAATTAATCATCAACATACATATAGTGTATACACTACCCGTCTAAATGCTTAATAAGTAATATTAATTTAAATTTAAAATGCAGTTCTACACATGTGACATACATCTAAATTCGATAAGATTTCAATACTCAGTTATAACTGCCACTAACCGTTTTAGGGCATCTCTCTATACATGTACAAGTTTTTTATGGCATGCTCACTCGACCAGCAAATATGAGACCACTAAGAGCGGATTCAAGGGACTGCTTCCCCTACTGAGCGAGTAGACAGACATAGACCCAAAAAGGGAACGAAGGGATAGGATAAGAATTTATTCGAGCACACTTGAAATATTGACATAGGAGTTTCCATTGGAGGGAGGAGAGCTTTGTGGGTACAAGTTCCCCATGGAGGGCCTGGGCCAGAGCAAGTTGAACCATCCGATTGACAAACACACAAACCGAACTCGCTCACCCTTTTGGGCATAAGAATATGAGGGGAGTAATTTGACCGTCATCTTTATCTTCATTACATTTATCACGGATTCTTTTTTATAGTGGAAATGCCACAAAATGTGAACCAAATTCCATGATACGAAAGCTAAAATTAGAATGAGAGCCTTTGATAGTGAGCCAGGTTAAGTTTAAGCTACCTAAGATTGAGTTGCCTAAGGGACATGCACGCACCATTTTAAAATTGAGAAATCCCAATTTTTTGTTATTCAAGTACTCCAAAAATTATATATTATCAGCGTATAAAAATATGGAATTTGTAAAATAAAAAAAAAGGGACAAATCATTTTTTCCCATCAAGATAAGGGCTAGATGCCCATTACAAGCTAATTAATCTACTACAACCATTAGATCCGTTACTAAGGACTCCATTATAGCAGATGGTAGACCTGGAAGAATCATGAAACTAGGTTGCAAGTTTAAACTTATGTTAGCCAAGACATCTACAAAATTGTTCCCTTCCTACTAAAAATGATTGAGAGCACATTCCCAATTGTGACTTAAGAGCTCACTTGTGTTCCATAAAGGGTTTTGAATGAACTTGACTTTCCTTCCTTTGAAGTACTAAAGAAACCACCATTAACGAGTTAGGCACCACTTGAATATGTCTAAAATTAACTAAGATCTGAAGCCATTTGTAGGCCTCTCCAAAGTACCCATAACACAGCAGTAAGACTTGTTGCAAAACCAAACACTTGGCTAGTTTTTAAGGAAACTGCCCCCACCCGCCATACCTAGGTTTCCGGCTGCAGCCCCATCAACATTAAGTTTAACCCAACCATATGATGGGGGATACGTGCTTGTTTTTGGGATTATGTATCCAGTTGGAATCAATATAAGGTCGTGTAGATCTCCCTTTACAATGAAGTGCTTGCAATATCATCTTAAGACATGCCATGCAACTGCAATTTGAGTAACCGATTATACTATCAGCTCAGCTGGCCAGTAACTGCTCTGAGATTCTCCACCTGACTTCCCCTCTTGATTCAGATTGAGTAGAGATTCCTATGCGCCAATTGACTTGTAATCAAAATTTTTTTATAACAGTTCCAATGGCCTGGAACAGAGGCCACAAAAACTGGTCAATCAATCTAAATTGGAGGAGACATTTGGGAGAATGGAGGGTGGGGGTTTTTACCATGCACTCAATAGCAGTTGATGCTTGACCACTACATGTTAAATTTTGCGTGTACAATCTATTGTGCAGCATGTACATGAACATATTTGTATCATTGAAATGAATTGTGATCTAATTAATTTGCTCATGTTGAGGAATGAGAAAAATCCCAATGTAAGAGTTTGTCAACATATGTTACTGAAATTTATATAAGCTGGCAAAACTCACAAATTTAATATTATTGACCTCGTCACAGAGTACATCAAGTGAAAATCTCATGAAGCAATTGTCACCTTATTCAAAATACAATCCAGCGATTTAGAAGATACACAAGCTTGTAACCACATATCCATAGCAAACTACATCAAGACAGAATTTTTTTTTTTGGTCTACTACGATGATGTAAAAATCATAGTTTATGATATGAAGGACATCAATAGAAATGAAAGCAATTGGTTGCCAAGAACAAAAAAAAAAAAGAATTTGACTCTCCACTCTAGCTTATATTTCTTTAACAGTCACATCATGGATTTTGAGGCCCCCTTTCCACTTCCCGCTCCAAACTTCATACAAACCAAAGTACAGTTTCTCGTCTGTTGGGAAAACATCCTGCGCCAATTCTCCTATTATGTGAAATACATCTGTCCCTTTATTAGCCAAGGATACCTTTTTCCAAGCAAATTTCCCACTGTTTCCTCTCTTCACCATAATGTAGAGAAGAGAACTACCCCAACCAAATGCATCTGGAGTTAGAGATAGTCTGAAGCTCACTTCATATCTCTTTTGAGGATTAATCTCTACAGAACCAGTTACTTCAAGCCAACAGACTTGTAGCAGCTCTGCAGGCTTATCGTCACCACTGCATAGAAAGTCCATTGTCAGGGAGTCAATTCTAGGCATACAAGAATGTGGTCCACAGTCAATTAGATGAGACTAGCAATTAACTTTTGACTGTTTAGTTGAAAACTATTGACATGACCAAAGGAGAAGGAGAAAATGAATCCATTACTACAAATTAAAAGGCTAATTAATAGCAGGAACTTATTGAGAACTGGATTTTGGGTCTATAAAATGGAGCTCTAGATTGCTTTCACAATTAACAAGCTAAATGGAGCTTCCACCAAGTGCGCAAAAGAGTGGTTGGCTGGTATTTAAAAAATAAAGTGGGGAAATTTTTGTACCATGAAAAGCCTAAGGAACTACAAGCAAAAGGTCAATAGATGGACGTGTTTTGGCAAATCTTACATAAAAATCAATAGTTGTTTGCAAATACTCATATGTTGCAGAAATGAAGAGAGTAGGAAAAAAAACATTGTAAGGTACTCACTTGTTGGGTATGTTCCAATAGCGGTCATCATTGCCCCAAACAATGTTGAGATTTCTCGGTTTAACAGTTATAACCTCTTTCCCGCCTTCCTGTCCACATGAAATTCACTTGTGAGCACTTTCTGTTTTTCTTATCGCCTGTTAGTACCTTTATTGTTCTGACTAAATGTATTGTTTCTTATAACAGTCTATCTTGTTGATATTCACAAAGAAAAGTAAAAGAAAACCCATTCTAAATTGAAAAATTTTGCTATAAAAATCGTCTAGCTAGCAATATGAATTGATTTCTCCAAGAAAACACAATTGAAAGCAAAGCATAATCGTCTACTTCGTCATACAAACATAATGAAATAGCTGATCATCTATTTCGTTGATCATGTGCATTATCGCCATTAGTCGATAAAAATTGTATGAAAAGAAGAGAAATTGGACTTTTAGGATGTTCCCATAAATGGACACGCGAATATCTGAGCCAAGAAGAAGCAGAAGAGGAAGGATATGATGAAAAATTGACAATTCTTCTTACCATCTTTGGTTTAACATTTTGCTGTGCACGTTCATAATGAGGATTGCTTGAGGCCATTTTGAATCAGATGGAATCTTGAAAATTTTGAGAAAGAATGAATTGATATGAGCCTCTTTTGTCAAACCTCATCTTCTTTATATGCATACATAAAGGAGGTGGGAAATGATCAGAAGCATCTTCAAATCCACGCATGTTTGTGTACAGAAAAGATATATTCCAGCTTCACTGAGCAGAAAAGAATGACAACGAGGACCAAAAGGAATCAAGCAAGGGATGTAGTTGTAGACCACAATAAAGAAAGTTGCCTGATAGTAATAGTGCCCCCACGAAGGCCAATAGTTTTATTCCCTCAACACGTAAAGAATATATGGGCGCAAGACAGGGTGTAAATGGTGTGAACTTGTTCATCTAGGATTTAAGTGCTATACAATTCATTTAGTTGCAGTCGGATTAAATTCTTTGTGAGTGTTTGGATTTGTACCGTCATGACTTGTGAATCTTCGTGGGAATTGTATTAAATTTGTTCCAAAAAAATTTTTAATTTTAGAAATCTAAATTAATGCAATATCAATTGAAAAGGTTTTTTTTTTTTTTTTTTTAAAAAAGGATTTGTCTAGTGAAATGGTCTACGCAGACAACTTTCAAGATTCAATAAGTGTGACTATATAACGCTCAGTTGATTGCAATTTGAATCCTAACGTCATGATTTTACTCGAATGGAGAGAACTAGGCTTTAAATACACTATGAATTAAAGTGTCACCAACCAAACAACCAAACTTTATTCTGTTGATAAAGCAAGAAACAGAAGAAAGTGAAAAGATTGCTTAGGCTTTGGGGCTAAATCAGAATTTTTAAACCAAAAAAAAAAAATTATAGTATTTTCAGTATGCTTTATCATTTTACCGTTTGGGAAGTTAGTAATTGGATCACAAGACCCCTTAACAATGTTGCTCATTTATTAGCTTGTCATGCCCAATATATTTCCCCAGAAACCAGGTGGGATGCATTTCCACCAGCTTTTCTAATTTCTACTCTTCATGAGGACATAGTTATTTGATAAAATTCTATGCCATGCGATTTTATCAAAAATCAAAAATAAAAAGAAAAGAAAAGAAAATCCAATTACTTCCATCAAAGAGCATTAGCCCAAGATAATCTTTTCCATACCGAAATTAATCTTAAAGATGCTTAAGCAGGTAATAATTTGGTAATGTTCCTCCATACCATGAGGGTTTTTGGGGCATTTACAATTTTGTTAGGAATATTTTCGTGTTGACAAAGTAATTTTTCCAATAATTCCGAAAGAGTTATATGACTGTTTGGAAGTACTTAGTGATTCTTTACACTAGACATTGAATTGCAGCTACATTTTTAAGGCAACACGTAAAGAATATATCCAAAGCTCCTCTGTGTACTTGGTATCAATCTCCATGGCCTTTTCTCTCATCACACGGTGGAATCACCATTTACAGCAAATTCTTGTGATTTCCACACATTCTTACCTTAATTCACCTAGCATCTAATTCGAGTGCCTCAAATGTTGCTGATCATTATTTGATCATGAGAAGAACAAAAATAAAAATAGAAAAATTTGTGTCGAACAAACTTTTATATAGCAGCACTATATCCAAACGATTTGATTGTTTGGGCAGGAGATTATTTGCCCAAATATATTTGCTTACATCACCATTACAATTTTCAATACACCTTTTTATCTTCCCAATTATCTTTTTATCTCACATACATCACATCACAAAAAATGCTACAGTAAAAATATCTCAAATAATTTACAATCCAAACACACTTAATTTTAATTTTTGACTTCCATTATTCTGAAAAAAAAAAAGTTCATCATTATTCTTGAAGCAAAAGCTTTTAAAACCTTATATAATATGTTCTTGTCAAAATCTTACAGGAATATGTTCAAAGAAAACCATAAGAAGCCTACTTCCAGCAAGTGTCAAATAGCCCACACTTATGTCATGTTGTATCATAATTTTCTCTATTAGATCAAGTGTATAGTGTAAATATATGATTATCAACCTACACTATTTCCTTACTATACACCGAATATATCTCTCTAGTATTTCCTAACACTATAATAAATAAATAATGTACATTATATATTTTATCATGTCAAATAAAATGTTATTCTAATTAAGTGTGTATAATATATTATTCCCTCACCTCCCTATATTATTCCCTCACCTCCAAATGTTGATCCAGCTGACATTTGTCGGTCACCTTCCATTGATGTATGTGAAAAAAGAAAAGTACGGAAAGTGTGCCACAAACTTAGACGAATGAAGGTGCTGCCGAAAGCCTATGGGAACATATGTTCAAAGAAAAGGATAACTTAAAAAAAAAAAAAACATTGCCACAAAGAGTCGAATAAGCCTTACACATTAAATTACTAATGTTGATCAGTGCAGGACAACCCCCCAATGTTCGACCTAAATATGTTCATAGGCAGAGGCAGCATAAACACTATAAATATGGACATTAAAATTGATTTCAGAACCTTTGACCTGATTGGATTTTTTGTGATATGGAAATCATACAACCACCTTGTTGCAAGTAACCAACCATTGGCCATGCTTTACATACACAAAAAGGTAAACATAATTTTCACAGTTGAAAGAAAGAACCACTACTGTATGCAGCATTTTCCATATGCAGATAAATGAAGCACATTCATTATAATCTCTCAAGCTTTCTAGACAAAATAAAGCAGATTGATATATATAAGCTAAAAGCCCCAAATATAGCATCTTTACTTTGCATCAGATAAGGCATAATATTCTGGCATCGTGAATTTTGGTTGTTGATAGTGGCCTATTTGAATAAGGGAACTATGTGAATGTGCTGCACCAAAAAGAACAGAGTCTGACATATTGGATGACATTTGATTTCACTTGACAACTTCGAAGCTGCTACAGTATATTTCGAACTTGTCCAGAGAGAACAAAAGAGTACTCGAAAGGACGAATCTTTCTTTTTTTCTTTTCCTACTCTATGCAAACTACAAAGTGATTAGGTTCTGACTTGCCATTGTCAGTACCTGCAGTATCTGATCTTACAAGTCCGCAGAATTTGCCTCACCCACTGATCTTACATGTCGTCCTTTTGACAAGTTATTAGTATTCCATAACAAAAAATGAATACCACAAAAGGCGCATTACAAGCACTTATGCACAACATCAGGCTTCTGGAGCGATTATGCCACATTGCGAACAGGATCCAGTTCAGCATTCCCAAAATAGCACGACTGCAGCTCATATTTCAAATAGCCACCTGCATCAACCTAGACTTTCACTAAATGTGGAGGACTTTGTGTAGCAAGTAGAACACATCCATTTGTATTTTTGAGGAATAAACTTTACTTATAAAATAAGTTCATTTGACCTTTACAGAGGATGGAACATCAGTCTGTAATTGTTGCGCCTATCAAATTCTCAATGAACATATTCTCTGTTGAGAAAGTCACCAACAATCTCTTTCTCAAATAGTCTAGAGATATTGGAGGAAATAGAATATTCTAGTTGCTTGACTAGAATTCTCTAGGAAAAAACAAGTACCGCCTCAATCGTTCAAACTTGACCATTAAGTGCCTAACCAACTTAAGTTAGGAAAATAATCTTTTGGTTTCTAGAAACATCATAACTGACAATGTAATAGAATAAATAGGACCTAGGACATTAATATTTGTGAGGTGAAGTCTCTAAGTGAGGTAAGTCTCCAAGCTTCAAGTATCTTGGTGTTGATCCTAGTGAATTTGCGTTCTAGCTTTGAGTCTTTAGTTGCATCCCACGGTTGTAATATTTTGGTGTAGTATTTTATGTTTAATTCTTAAGTGTTATTTGTGAAGTTTAATTTAAGCCTAACACTTTGGAAAAACCAATATTCTCGAGATACTCGAGATTTGAATCTTCTATAAGTTTCAAAATTCTTTATATGGTTATAGATGCCACAAAATAAGGTAGCCACTGATTCACTGTCTTTATCATTATACTTCTAATACATCTATTTACCTTCAAAAATATTTAAAAAAGAAATCCTCATTACCAGAATAATCATATTTGTAATCTTAAAAGTCTTTAAATCCTATATTACTCCACTTAAAATTTCTACCAAAAGAACTCCATGATCTAGGGCTTTTGGAGCATATATACTTCTGTTTGATTGGAGGGTGTTGAGTAAGTGGGGAGGTCTAACATGATTTGTTTTCCACACAAATTAATCAAACTTACTTCCGCTAAGATCTTTTCAAATATATATATATATATATATATATATATATATATATGTTTCTTATTCCTGAGATCATATTGACCTCCAGTTGGAATCAATACAATTCTGTGTAACACTCCCTTAACAATAGAATGTGTTAGTACCACCATTGAAGCTTCATAAAGTTTAGTGCAATTTCAGAGATAGCTTTAAAAAGCCCTGAGGTTTGGGAGGAAAGGTAACTACGATAGAAGTAAGAATATACTTATAGAAGATCACATCATATTAACTGAAAATACTAACTGCATAGGTCAATTCCGCATCAAAGGAGGCTTTCATGACAAGAAAATCCCAGGAATGGTCAGCGCTATCTATAACCAACCAGGTCACAAGCAGACAAGAGAGCACTTTATGAGTTAATTGCGAGCTTGTTAACCTAAAAGACATTAAAGTTCACTCTAATTGGGGCAGGGACAGAGAATAACGCCTGTGAATGAGTGATTTTACCCCAAGAAATTCTTCAATTTGCAAATTAAACCTAAACATGCATCATATGCACCAGTGAAGATAAAATGAAAGAGCAACTAGACATGTTTTTGCACCTGAAAGGTTACTCCAGCTTCTGACTGATGGATGAAGATTCAAGATCTTCAGCAGTGACAGGTTGGTGTAGCTGCATTCATATAAAGATCGGAAAAGAGGTCAAACATTGCAGCAATCTTCTTCTCTTGTTTTCAAGAAATTGTTTGTGCAAGTTGGATCAGCAACTAGGCACAATGTCCAATGGAGTAAGTAAAACTATGCTAAATTGGAAATTTTGAAAAAGAAAAAGCAGAAGGATATTACTACTATACTGTTATCAACCAATGTATGTGTATCCAGCTTTATTGCTGATTCTTCTCAAGATCAGGAATAGAGGAAAAACACTTACAGATTTTGCAACAGCAAACCAGTGAAAAGCTCTCAAGAAAGCATCATTTTGTGAAGGGAGACTATCATGGTTCCATACTGTTACATTTTGAAACTTTGCCTTCGTTTCCCAGCAATTTGGATTTTCTTCGGGAATATTAGCTTGCTTGCCTAGACTAGTCTTTCCCAAGACAAACCCTGCAAATTATGAACACCAAGAGTATTCAGAGCGGTTAAAGAGAATGTCAAATGCATAAATTCCAGTGTCCAATTTCACCATAAGCACAAGAAGTGGGCATACAAGAGATATTTGCATTTCTTAAATCAATAATCTAAAAGGTAATTACAACAACCTTTACCAGTATTTTCATAAATCTTTCTTGGAAACTACAGAATACATTGGCCAACTACAATCTTGTATGTTGCAAACACCAAAGTAGCCAAGATCAACTTTTTACAGAATATAAAAGCCATAACTTGGCAACTGATGTTTTGAAATGGCATCGAAATTAGACAAGGAAAATAGCAGCAAGGCCACTTCTTAATATGGCAAGACTATCAGAGGAAAGCTCAGATGCTACTAGAAAACAACACTAATTCTTCTCAACCCACAATTGCAGGAGATAAGTCAACAAAACCCATACCTAAGGAAATTAGGATGTACACACATCTTATGCTAAAGATTATGCTGTCAACGATTTGCTTCCTTTTTACAGAACAGAAAAGATTATTTTGATCTTCGCATAAATATTGGTTAACAACGAATGCATGCTGTTACAACAAGAAGAAGCTAGCAACCAATCCTCACACTTCAATTGCCCTTAGCGGAACACATCTTCCTAAAGTTCACATAAAATAACTCAGATGATTATGAGAGACACATCTAATTCTGGGAGTAAGATATTAGACAACTTACTATGTGGCCAGATGACTAAGGCCCTCTAAGATAGTTCTCTGAAGTGATGTTTCCATCCCTTCTAAGTTTGAAGAGCATTCAGCAGGTTTTTTAGGATTTATTATTGACACTGGCAAGAACAAGCATCATTTCTAACACACCATTGGTGCCTCTTAGAAACATGCAGAGGTTATAAAGAAACTTTGATTCAGGACGTCATATTCTCAAATAAATCACTATCGGACGGTGATTTCCAATGTTTCATAAGCAAGTGAATTTGTTTGCAACCAACATTGGACACAAGGTTTTTACCAAAAAAGTTCCAGTAAATTTAGAGCAAAAGTATCCAGCCATGAGCCAATGGACAAAGTATGGGTGCTATGCTAACAAAGAAACCAACTTTCTCAGCCTCATACTCCCACAGCATTTAGCCAATCACACTCTCTGACATATACCAGAATGTCCAGACAATAAAGTTCCAGCAGTGGGCTACAGTTTACAGGACAATGTAATAACAGATGATTAATGGGTAATCTATTCTGCAATTGTAACACCAACTCATAACATTTCTCCCTTTTCTTTATCTTCTGCTTCCGCAAGCAGACAGGATAGCTTGCCAAGCTACAGGGCTGCCAAAAAGGCCACTAATCTTGGAACCAAATTTGACAGAGAACTTTATATTCCAGTTTTCTTACCACCATCAACAACAGGCAACAACTTATTACAAAAGACCAAAACAATGATAATCATTAGCATTGGCTCTAACTCCAACTATTGACTCCTCTTTCAGTAAACAGACAGCCACAACAATCTCCAGAACTCTCCAAAAGCTCCCACCTACCAATCCAGCAGATTTCCTTAGTACAACAATTATCAAAATAGTGCAGTAAGCCTCAGCTTTTATTCTGTCCTCCTGATAATCCTCTTTTATAGATGAAACAAATATAAACTTGCACATTACTGAATCCGTAAATTTCCTCTCTGCACCAAGGCCTAACTCTGACTCTATCTAATTCATGTTGGGGACCGAGGAACTCGAAATTTGCTAATCCAAATTTGATACTTCTGCATTATCTTCTAATTGACTTCAAACATTATTTTTCATATTTTAACTAAAATTTGTTACACTTTGTAATATATTCAGTGGATATACACCTCCAACCGATAATAACAAGAACACTTATCTACAAATACACTACATAAAGTCCTTTCATTTCCGCGTAATATCCAAAAAATCAAAGAAAAAAACATTTAGCCATAAATCAGCCAAAACTACATTGCATTTTCCATTTAGAATAATATGATTTTTTTTTTCAATGATGCTTATTGTAGCAAGAATAATTAGGGACACAACATATACTCAATATATTTAAAAAAATAATGGGAAAATAGATGCAAAGAGTTAGAATTACCAGAGTACCCTTGAGGAAGGGGAACGGTTGTGCCCTGTAATTTTCTGCCTCTGAAGTAAGCTTCCTCCACTCTCAAACCATCAATTTCTACCCCTATCATCACCATCATTTTATAAATTAATAATCAGATAAAAAATTGCTACCAATTAATCTCTATTAAAATGTTAATTTCAATAATAGTAGTGATAAACAACTTCATATACCGGTGGGTATGGGCTTGAAGTAGTGAGAGACGGCGGTCGGACCATCGTATTTGATGCAGCATGGCAACTGATGAACCTTACCGGTCAAATCCGGCAAAGATTCTCCTTTCCCTCTCAAATTGACAGTTCCCATTGAAGTTGATGAACTCCCGCCGCCGTCAATTCCTCCGTCCATTCCCTGATAATGAACAGAAACACTGGTAGAATTGCTCTTTCCCAAGTCCCCCTTATTAAGGGGAAATGGTCATTTTAATCATTCAACTTTATACTTATGTAACTTTGTTTTAGCCTAATTTAGTAATTTAATTTAAATTTTGTATCCAATTAAATCCTTTCCACGGTGGCACCACCAACTGAAACATTTTCGACGTGAAAGTCACTGTCCACTTGGGGTGATATTGGGACTACAAGTTATGGCCAATACTGAAATAAAAACAAGTTTTTCGCTTTATTAGAGAGGAACAATTAGAACCACGTCATTTGATTAGTATAAAAATTCAGTGAAAATCACGTCTTTTAATTCCTTTTTGCTCTAAATCCCTACAACCAACATCAATTATAAAAAATAAGTAAAATCTACCAAATAACCTAATATTTGGTAAAATAAAAAGGAAGAAATAATTATAAAATTAATAACAAAAATGCAAACCTACTGATAACCTCAATCAAAAACTAGAAGGGATTTAGAAATTGTATTTGGAACTAGTGCTTAAATTTCACAAAACAATTAGAGTATATCTACGAGGACACATTGTATATAGTATCACTGTTATTATATTTATGACGTATATGCAAAAGTTACATTTTTAGTATAAAAAGATTAGTCCAAATAATAAATGCAAACGCAATAAGTCTTGCTAAAAAAAAAAAAAGTGACTCGGCGGAACCATCCTTGGCGGCAATTGCCCATTTCGATTAGTTTCGGCTTCTGGGTCTCCTTTTCCCAGCCCATATGTACTTCGTCCTGTGAGGTTAATGCCCATAAGACCGGACTTTGTTCGGTCCATAATGCTGCGTTTACATGCTTTATTGTACACCGGAATTTTGGAAAGAAATCTTTGGGCTGACGGAGCCTTAGAAAATGTGCAGCAGAACACCACAAGACTTTCTGCTGAAAAACAAGCATATTCCCATCCGTTTCACCCACGCTGAAAAAGATGGTTCGCCTCTCTCCTCCTCTCAGCTTCTTCCTGCTTTAGTCCTTATAATAATTTGCGTAATTATCAGTTTCGTCTTTGGTTTTGATTTTTCATGTCAAAATGCTCTAATTATAACAGCCTTTTGGTATTTTGGGGGGTGCTTTTTTCAGGTGAAGTACTAAAGCGAGCCCGATAACCCTACCAAGTGTAATTGCTCTTTTCCTCCCTCTTTTTTTTTTGGGTTTTAAACTAGATTTTTATTTGTTTTTTCATTCTTAGATATGTTTCAAAATTTTTTATCATCGATTTTTTAGGGATTTTGTGCTAATTTTGTTAAAATTTTTTAAAATGCAGCCTGCAAAGCTAGGGGATCTCATCTCCGTGTTCATTTCAAGGTATCGATTGCTCTCTTTCTTATCACTTAAACAAATGGATGCTTTGATCTTCTTTTTTGATGGCCATTTAGTTCTTTTCCTGCTCTATATGTATGTTTTTTTTGGCTATTTAAGTTTTTGACTGGACTTGTCGGTAGTGTAACCTGATGAAAAAAGCAGGGGCCTGTTGCCGTTTAATGTGAACGGGTCTCTCGTAAACTTCAGGGGAACAAAACTTGGCATTGTTATTGGGTGAACCTGCTGAGCTTCATGATCCACGGTTCAGTAAACGATGATACATTTTGATTATATAGTCGTCTTTCTTTAATTATTAGAACAAACCAAGGAAAACTTGTGTTTTCTAGTGTGATTTTGTGGGCTTCAGACTAGCTTGTCTGTCATGGATGTTTTAGTATTAATTTCTTAAATTGATAAACTGTTGCAACCTTATTTACAGCCCTCAATTTTGAAGTGAAGAAAAGCTGGCAGATTGGGAGCTTTCTGTCCCTTGGCATGTGGGGAAGATAATTGTTTAGTAAATGACAAGTCTTCATATCTTTCAACCTAACATACTTTTATGATTCACTTCGATGTGGGTTGGGATTTTAGTATCCACATCTCATGGTTAGAGAAAGCAGGGATTGTGTGTATCGACATTGTGCTAATTTGTCATTGCACTTTGCTCGAAAGAGTTCTCTGCAATATCTTTTTTTTGGGAAGATGGGCAGTTGTATTTCTTTATCTTGTTGAAAACCTTCAACAATCATCTTCCCGACATTTATATATATCCATCTTGCTAACCAGTCTGACATATGAGCTTTTCCAATCCTTGGTGAACATTAGTTGCCTTCAAAGGTTCCTGGGAGAGGGAGATATCGTTGATTTTGTTTTACAGTGAATACTGGTGAGAATGGTTAATAATTTCTAGTGGGCACTTGAAAGTTGTAACTAATTCTACTGGATCCACTATTATGCTTTATGTTCCTTTTACTACAACTTTTATTTCTGCTTTGTCGTTGCTTTTGTTTGGGGCCTAGAGATGTGAATCTTAGTTCTTGTAGTATTAGAGTTCTTACCTTGCTAGAGTTGTTCGCCTTTTTTTTCCTTGGAACAGTACATAATTTATAATGTAAAATCTGTGCAAGATGAAGATATTCTTTTACCATTTTGATCCCAGTCTCCGGATTCATTATGTGTGTGTGTGTATGCTAGGCGCCCTCTATTGGGGGCCAATCTGAATTTTGATGTGATCCCAATTTATCTGCTATATGTCAATACATGTTTATGTACTTCTTTCTATTTATCATATCTGTGTAGAATTCTTGGCACTTTTTTTCCTCTTCTTAATTCTATATGCTCAGTCCAATTCACGATTTTTTGTTTTACAATTTTGTTAAAGTGAAGAGCACTCTACTTCTGAGAATTGTGGAAGGAATTTGAGTAGAAATTTGGTGTTTTTTCCTTTAATTTCTGTTTCTTGTTTGCAATTACCTCGGATACGTGGAAAATTTCCCCATTTTGGAGCAAGCATTCCACTTATTTGACTTCCAACCTCGAATGAACGAATTGTTTTAGGGCAGTATTAGATGGGATTTTACCTTTAAGCCTCGTGTGGTTCTCTGCTAGAATAGCATTTGTGTCCCAGGGAATTGAGCTACATTTCTGTTGGATAAAATAACAATTTTGACAGGGAACCACACACAGCCTTAGTGTACTTCGTTCTTGGATGTGTTGTCATCTATCTCCAGTTCCTATCCTCGTTCTTAATGTTTTTTTTTTTTTTTGTGTGATAGACGTCTTATGCTATCTATTGATAGATGGATTGGCAAGGGCAGAAGCTAGCAGAGCAGCTCATGCAGATAATGCTGGTGAGCTCTGCTGTGGTGGCATTTATTTCAGGCTATGTTTTGGGCTCATTTCAGATAATGCTGCTGATATATGCTGCTGGCGTTCTATTGACTTCTCTCATTACTGTTCCCAATTGGCCTTTTCTCAATCACCATCCCCTCAAATGGTTGGACCCAAGTGAAGCTGAGAAGCATCCCAAACCGGTGTCTGCTAATACTAGCTCAAAGAAGAAGGCTGGCAAGAAGTAGGTCACTTGACTAGTTTTGCTTAGGATATTTGTGATGGGAGGTTTATTAGCTAAATTTTAAAGCCTTCATTTTTGTGCGAACTAACATTTTGGTGAATGTGGCCTACATCTGACTTTCATACAATGCAAAAGTTTCTAGTTTTCACATGGCTTCTACTTTGTCTACTAGTTCTGGTATGCTTCTATGTGTGCATGCATCAGGATCTTAGATTGTCAGTTTAAGTGCCTACTTGTTTTTGGTGGGTTATCGAATTGCTTATTTATTTTCATTATAACCAGTCAAGAATTTATTTTATTTTATTTTTTTTGTGTTTAAACGGGAAGAATATACGTCCACACCTTGAGTTATATCTGGTGCATGCAATCTGGAACTCTTATGTTTCTAATTGTTATTGACTAGGTCTTTGAAATTGCTCATACTGTTATCTGGAACTCTTATGTTTCTATGTATATTGTAGGTCAGTTATCTGCTTGCCCGTAGTTCATATATTTGGCGTCCTTGATTTGTAGTTGTTCATAGTCAGTTCTTGCATCGCCTGAGATCATTAGTCAGTTTTTGTAGTTAATATACGTTTAGACACAAAAGTCCAAAATTAGGTGCACAATTACATTGAAACTAGAACAATTAACTGTTACTCTGCCCGGCAGTCCCTAAAGAAAAATTGGCAAGAAGAACATTGTGTGCCCGAGGAATTTAGAGGGGATGGGCAAGAAGACTGCGACTCCATTGATCAGGGTTTGTACAGAATCATTTCTAGTTTTGATTTTCACAGCAACTATTTTTTTTTCTGTAATTTGAATTGATTATTTCACTGCAAATTGACACATATCCTGTTTTGTACATTTACTTTGCTTTATCAAACATTACCAATTAATCGCTTTTGCAGCTGTTGTGAAAGAACATTTACATCTCTCATTTAATCAGGCACATTAATGCAGTTAAACTTGCTACAATGTGCATCTAAGATGAATTGACACTAGACGTTCTTGTTTTTGGTTTTTTACCCCCTTCAAACACCAAACTTGGCCTAAAGGTTACCAGACTTGTGCTTGTAATTTCTATTAACAAGCCACTTTTCTGATTTTTCAATTCTTCAACTTTCCTCCTAATAGATCAATGGCAGAAACAATGTCTGTATCTCCAACGAATTTTCATCCGACAAATAGCTCTTTACCAGCATGCTGTTTTCTACTCAAATGCATCCACAGAGGACAGGTTAACTTTTAGTTCATGTTCGCCTATATTGCAGCATTTAGAGTTGAATAGCATGGTATTCTTTGACGTTATTTTCCTGCCTCATTTTTTCAAGGTATTACCTACTCAGTTTGAATTGTTGCTTCATCAGCATCATTGCAATAGAATCATTCTAAGGGTTGGACTGCGGCAATGGACTATCACAGTTACTGATCATTCATTCGAAGAAGGGTGGGATGCTTTTTGTGAACACAACATTGTTAAAAGACATGACACGTTGTTGCTTCGACATAGCGGGAATCTGATATTTGATGTCATTCACTTTTGTGAACTACAAAAACAAGTTTTATTGCCCTGGACAGTTCCCCTACCAGACCTGTTGCACATGAATGTCGTCGCATCACGAGGTCAAAATATCACTGTATCTATCTCATATCCTCATCCATATCATATATAATTTTTAATTTAACGCATAATCACTAATTGCAGATGATATCCATACACCTACTAGACAACAGCAAGTTGCTTCCTCGCTGAGACCGAATTTCTGCCAGGATCTATCTGATTCGATTTGCTTTTATCAAATATTTAACTCTGCAACTCCAAACAGTTTGGTAAGCTATTCCATGTTTACCTGCATTCTCTTTGTCGTCTCAACTTTCTTGGAAGCAATTTCCTTTTGTTTCTGCATATCTTCTGATCTGCACCTCTTCATGACAGAAAATTCCACGCTTTATTGATCACTTCATCAATGGTTCCAAGACTCCCAAGTTACTTATCAATACTGGAAATAAAAGTACTCAGATAGGTGTAAAACATGAACGCCTTCATCAAAACTGGAGAGGTTTCATTCTTGAGCATCAACTGCAGCACAACGAAACTCTTGTCTTTGTTCCGGAATCTGAAAATATATTTACAGCTTTGATCTTCGACGATACCGGAGTTGAAAAGATTTTTCCTTGGTATCACACATTTAATATTTATTCACATGCTTAACGAATTTAGCTGAACTATGCTGTGTAATATACCTACGAATTAAATACATTGCTGGTAATTTTCGCTTCTACTTAGCTAAACTATGCAGCCACTGGCCCGCGATCCTTAATACATTACTTTTTTTTTTGAATTAATTAATATTAAAAAATTAATTACTCAGCTGGACATTACTGGGCATCATTACATTCGCGCATGCGCGGCGTTCTCCTGCCAGTATGTTTCTAATTGTTATTGACTAGGTCTTTGAAATTGCCTGATAGGAGAATTCTACCATCTCCGAGGGGTCTCATTTTCAAACCGACTTCCCAAAACAATTGGCCAAAATTTTCAGGTACGTGGAAATTTTAGAAGCATGTCTCCATCATTCTTGAAGGTTCATCTTCAACATAGTACTGCTCCACTCCAACTGCAACATCTAGGAGTGTTCCCATTGTTACAGTCATATAAATTCCAATCAGATGGGTATTTCTTCTATACGAAGAAAAAGGATATAGTAGCATTTTATTCTGGTAATTTTGTCAAGTATGTCGGCAACGTTCACTACCAGTTCTGCACTAGGGGACACTGGGATTCATCACCTGCATCCGTGGGTCATTTTCAGGGTGGCCATTAACAGCAATTGAGAACTATATACAGGTGGAAATGAAGCTGGTCAAAGATCCTAATCTTTTTAGCCTTGACATATATACAACCAAGCACATTGTAAAGGATCTAATTTGCTTTATTTCTTGTCAAGTTTCTGTGTCAGACAAACATGTATTGTTTCCTTTTTGGGATGAAATTGTTGTGTTAAAGCAAACAAATGGCAAGCAAGTCTTAAAAGACTCATGGACCACTAAGACACAAGCCTCTGATCCGTTGTGGAAGTGCTGTTCTTTGGATTATTGACTTTTTACGGGGGGTAATCTACTTGAATCGATAAGGTTAGGTGAATTTAAATGGTTATCCATTTAAAATCATTTAAAAATTTTTGACTCATCCAAATTCATTATAACTTGGATTAATTGGATGGATAGTTGGATATGGATCCAAGTCGTCACTTGCAAGTGTGAAAATGCTACACGGCATCAACGATTTCTCAGATTCCTGCACATTGACAAAAGACACGTCTATGTCTAGCAAGAAGTGTGATAATGCTGCACGGTCAAGATCCATCATTTTCTTTTCTTTTCTTTTCCTTTTTCCCTTTTTTCCAACAAAAAAAAAAAAAAAAGAAGAAGTGACCAAGTTTTGATACAATATATTTTGAAGGGCAGCAAATACGCTTTGCAATATCTTACTATAAGATAAGCAAAGATGCAAAGTTACCGTAGCAACTTCCCTTGCTGACCTGTAGCATTATGGATGATTTTTGAGCTTTCTCTTTTATTTTCTTTATGGATTTGGGATTGTTTTATAATGTTAACTAAGGGATTGTTTTATGGATGATTTTTGAGCTTTCTCTTTTATTTTCTTTATGGATTTCGGATTGGTTTATTGTTTTATAAGGTTGAAATATTTTTAATAGACTTTTCAAACTATATATAACTTGAAATAAATATAAATTCAAATAATAATAATAATAATGCTATAATCCGATTAAAACTTAAGTTAATTTGTCAAATATAACTTGAAATGATCATATAAATGGTACTCCAATTGAATTATATTTCTCCAAAATTTACAGTTTGAAAAGTCTATTAAATTATTTCAAATTTATATTATTGCATATAAATAAAAGAGATGTAATTTCAAAGACAGAAAAAACATTTAAAATTGAATCCAACTTATAACAAAGATAAAGATTATTATTGCTGCCAAACGTACTGTACATTCTTCTCTTTCACTTTTATTTATTAATACATTAATATTTAACAACATTTTAAATTGTCTTAATATATTTAGCATCAGTTAAACCTGTATAAAACTAACTGGAATTACCACCAAACATGATATACCCTTTTCCTATCTATTTTATTTTATTTATGAGTTAAAACTTGCTTTTTCTTACAACTAATTTTTTCCCTTTATTAACCAAAACAATGCATCAAGATACTCTTTATAATATATTTACACATAAAACTCAACTCATAAACAATCCTTCAAATTTTGTTACCCTTAAATACTTTAGAGTGGGCACGCACAATCAGGCCTTATTAGTACTCCTTCCGTCCCACTTTGATAGTCCTGGTTCTTTTTTCACACAGTTTAAGAAAAAGTAGTTAACTTTGTTGGAAAAGTAAATTTAGATTGCTATTTTCCTAAAATACCCTCACATTAAATAGAGTACAACTTTATGTGAACTTGAATTGCTGGTAAAAAAAGAATCAACTCTCATTAAATGGGATAGGTTTATAGTAACAACAACTTACATTGAATAAGGGCATTTTAGGAAAATTAAAATACAACTACATTTTTTCAATTGGAAAGTGAACTACAATTTGGGACAGATGAAAAAGGAAAACAGGACTATCAAAATGGGACGGAGAGAGTATTAAAATAAATAGGCGGCTGCCGCAACTAATTACGTACGTACATCCACGTGGAATCAATCAAAAACATGTGGAAAACAATTATATGAATCAACTGTTTTGTGTACGTACATTAACGTGGAATCAAGTCTTTATTACGCAAAGTACATACATTAACGTGGAGTCAACAAAACAAAATGTGGAAAACACCGAACTTGAGTTAAAAATTTCTGTGAATGCATAAGTTAAAACCGAGTGGGGCCGTGTGCAGTACATACAAGTTGTATGATACAGCCCCCTATTTTATTCTTTATTCATTTTTTTTATTGAGAAGGGCCCCTCTTGGAGGGGCTCCTTTGCAATATAGGACTACTTGTAGTACGTGCGGCCCCCTATTTCGAAAATTAAAAAAAAAATAAAGTAACATTTCAAAAACAAATTCAAAATTGAAAAAAAAGTGTTTGGATGTTACATGTAGTTAGAGGTGTAAACGAGTTGAATCGACTCAAGTTTTGATCTAATCGAATTGAGTGTTAAGTTAATTTTACGAAGAATCTTAAGTTTGACCTCGAGCTTGAATTAAAAAAATAAAAAATAATAATTATTTTATTTTTAAAAATAAATAAAATAATAATTTTTATTAACAAATAATAAAATATTAGAAATATATATATGTAATTTCATTATTATAATAAAAAATATATAATCGAACTCGCGAGTTAACGAATTTATTATTTTTGACCTCGAACTCAACTCAATCTCGATATTGACCGAGCTCGACTAGAGTTCGTATTCAAACCCATTGTTTGCAGCCCGACATGTAGTATATGCGGGACCCCATGGAGTCAATGTTGACAATATGGGTGCCCCTAAATGAAGAACAGGCCCATCACTCAATTCATTTTGCCGACTTTTTGTTAACAGTATTTTAAGAAAGGGATTATTTTAGAAACCCCCTCTGAGGTTTTGGACAGTTTTGCTGGCTTTCCCTAAGATTTATAAAATTACATTTACCTCTCTTGATAGAATTGTGGACCCAATTACTTACATCACATGGAGAGAAATTACTCATATACCCTAAGACATTATGGGTTATAGAAACTAATATCTAGCTAATGATTGAGTAATTAGAGCACTAATTAACTATTAATAACTAGTTACCAAAAATAATTGTTGAGAATTTCTTTAATGATGTACAATGACTTCCAATTATAAAATAAGCCCAATTGATAAACCAAATGACGCTATTTTGTGATCAATAGAATTTGACAATGATCGGAAACCAGTTGTACATAGTGTGAAAAGAAGGGATTTGGTAAAAGAAAAAACACGGGACAAAAGAAGATTTGTCCATGAGAAATTTTTCTTTGAAATTCTTAAAACTGTAATAGTTGTAATTGCAAAGTACTTTCATGAAAATAAAGGAGAAAGAAGAGAAAAGAAAGGCAAATTCAAAAATTCTTTTTGCTCAAAATGACAAGAATCATAGCAAACCTAATGTTAAGAGTGATGACTAGTTTGTTTTACTGAATTTTGTAATCATTAGTGTAGTTTTATTACTTATTTGTGTTGTCTAATGTATTGAATGTGTGTGTTAATTGTTTCTAATTTTTAATTATTTTCATTTTTTAACTAATGCAACTTATATACATGTATAAGGGATAGTTATCGAATAAAAGTTTCATCTCTCTTCTTAAAATACTTTTGTTAATGCTATTTTTTCTAATTTGGACTAATTTTGTTATTAAAGCTTAACCTCAGGGGAGGTTTGTGTAATTTTACAAATTTCAAGGGAGGCTAGTGAAATTGTCAGAAATCTCAATTGAAGTTTCTAAAATTATTCCTTTAAGAAATTAGCCTAAAGAAATGGGGTTTGACATTTTTGTACCTCAAAAATGATTATATGTGAGTCACGTGGTGATTTCAAGCTAAAAGCATTGAAAACTTAAGATTAGGACCAAATTTTACTGATTTAAATTTGTAAGGGATGTAAAATTAATATTTTAAAAATCAAAGACAAAAAAATTCATTTAACAAAATGTGGAATTTTTTAAACGATTTTCTAAATTAAGTTCAAAGACAATTGGTGGTTTCTGACCTAAATAAATAAGGGATAATTTTAGGAATCTCACTTGAGATTTCTAACAATTTTTATTTAGCACGCTTGAACTTCTAAAAACATCACTTACTTTCTTTGTCATTCAAATTCAACATCACGAATCACTAATTGATATTTTCACACTCAATGCTATAGGTTTACTTGGGAAAATACTTTCCAACTAAAAATATTGATATCATTGTCTTCTTTTGCCTTTTTTATTTTTAATTTTGCTCTATCTTTAATGTAATAGCTGCATATATTTTAGTCCCAATTTAGAAGCTTATATATTTGAAAGTCAATTTTTTTACACCAGTTTACCGACCATTTTGACTCAATCTATTCACTTCATTAATTTAATTGCCTTTTTATTATTGGAAGAGATTGTATTTTCACTAGCAAAAGTAAAGCTTGCTTTAGGGTTTTTTATGTTCTCCTTCGTCAAAATTTTTTTTTTTTTATTTGGGTTTTGACGCTCAAAAATTTCTAGTTGTGGCCTTGCAATTAGAACCACAATTTTTTGTTCACTAATGTCGAAAGATTTGGTAAATTTTATGACTTCCCTCGTAAATTTCAAGAGACCTTACTTGTTCTCTCTAAATTTTTACTTCATATTTTCTAAATCTGTTCATCAATGTTTCGATTTTTTTCACCCCAACTCTCTTCATATGCATTTTCAGCAACACAAGTAACCGTTACTATATCCACAATGATGTGCTTAATAGTTATTGTTGCTGTATTTAGTTGCATTACAATAACAATCACTATACAAATTTTCTTTGGTTTTAAAATCTTTTATTAATCCTAATATGGATTTTGGGTAATGAATGAACAAGACAGACAATAAAAGTGCAATTTTGAAGTAAAAATATGCTCTGCCTACTTAAATGAATCTTTTAATCTTACTTTGCTCCTAGTTATTGAACATATTACAAAAGAGTTGATCTAAGGGAGGTCAATGGGATTTCATTAGTCAATGAGATTTTCAATAGTAATTTAAAATATTTTAATTTTCTCTAAAAGATTGTTGTAAAAAAAATTATCTCATATGTTTTTCCAACAAATTCAATCAACTTAACCCTCAAACATTGATATACAAAAAATAGTAATAATAATTAGGTTCATAATTCTAAGTCCTAACTCATAATCTCAATTTTTAAACAACATTGAAATAAACAAGAACTCCAAATTAAATTGTCAAGCTGAATTCCAACATGTTAACTTCCATCAAAATTGACTTCCAAGTATAGTTATAGTTAAGTTAGATAATTAGTAATTAGTAATTAGTATTTAGTAAGATTAAGATTTATTCTTATATTTAGTAATATATATATATAACTAATGTATATACATATATATACACACACAAATATCTCTATGTGTGTGTGTGTACGGATGTATAACGTTATATTATAAAATTTTCAATAATTTGGCCAGTAATCAATAATGATTTTTAATATCTTTTCCCAAACCATTTTATTGAATATTATATTTCAATTCTTCCAAATTTCGTCAGTTTTTTCGATTTCCGTTTTACCAATATCTGACTTCAAGAAAAATTCACTTACTAATGAGTAACTTACAAAAGAGCGACTAATCTTGTAACTAGAGACTCTGATAGTTACAAGACTCTGACACTACTTATTAGGGAAAAAAGTTCGAGAGAATCTAATGTGTAAGTCAGGAATCAAATGTTGATCCAAAAGTTTAAGTTGTTAGGTTCTCAGGTCGTTATTTACATATTAAAAACTCTTTCTCCATCTCTCAAGCCAATATGGGATATAATTCCCTACTCATGAGTCTAATGTCATATACTAATGAGACAAACTGGCTAATCAAATGGTTGGGGTTTGGACAAAACCAACAGCAATCTTACCCCTATTAAGTCATAAACTTAAAAAAGAAAAATTGTAAAATTTCAAAATTCTCAGAAAGAAAACCCCAGGTGGCACGGGGAGTGAGTTCTAATGGTACTAATAAAGTCTTAGTAATCAGCTCAAGCGCGCAACTTAGGTCAATAGTAATTTCTCCCTAAATTATTTTTATTGTCAAAATTATTTCCTTGTTATCTTTACACGATTCTATGAGCTTTTTAAAGCGCTCTAGCTTCCATATTTATTAGTTAATAAATTGTTATGGTACTTTCATTGTTATTTTTTCTAAAAGATCCATGTTTAATTCTTTACTTGCAATTAAGCCCTTTCTATCATAATGATTATCAATGCAATGATACTCACTCAAATGCGCATTATACTTCACTCTATATATATATATATATATATAAACACACACCTCAAATATGAAACTTCGTCTGTCAGCATGAAAAGTGGAAGCCATGTCACACTTTTTTGTTTTTGGTTTTTTTTTTTGTTCTGGCAAAGCCCATGCTCTTAGAGGGGTTGCAGTGTCACACTTGATGTCGTAAACATTTTTCAAACATTGAAATTGGTCAGAAGCATAAAAGATTCATGAATGTTTTTGGAAAGCAATTTTTCAAAGAAAAATTATTACGTTTTTCGTGAATACATTTCCTAATCAGCTTTTTACCTCACATATATCAAATTGTTACGGTAATTTTTCTACAAAAAATCCAGAAAATTGCAATCCAAACATAACTTAATTTTCACAAAGCCGTACCAAACCTAATCAAATTTAGAATACTAGAGCCCCACTAAATGAAAGAATATCTGGTCGTACCGTCTTATTCACCAATTAACAAGATAAGATAAGATAAGATGCTCCCCAATAATTTTTAGGAGTCGTTCTTTCTTTCCTTCATAGCAACACCTCTCAGTAACTCAAGCTTATTCTGGTCAAGACCCTACTATTCATTGTCAAATTAATGATAGGATGAATAATCGGTGCACAACGTGATAAGGAAAAAGTGCTGATTTGATGCAAATGGGCTTGGAATTGCACGTGAAACTTGAACACGATGATGAAAGCTGCCTAACTTGCCTAAACGCGTGGCAGATTGAACTTGAAGAAGAATGGGGACATGGTGCCGGCTGGACTTGGTCGAAAATCGCGCGCGAACCCGGTTTCTTTGGACTTTAGGACTAGGTGCTGGACTTTAGGATATTATACATAGGACTACTAGGAACATTTTCTGGGAGGAATTAGTTGTCTACACATGAGTTTTGGGATTTTTCTTTTAAGATTCAAGAATCAAAGTGGGAGATCAAGGCGCGGGATTTAGAATTTCATCAAATAGGAAGTTCTACGTGCTCTTTATTCTAAATCTTGTATTTTTCAACATTATTGAATTCTTACTTACTCTTACTGTTATGATGAACTCATTTATATCTAGAGTTAGGGTTTCATGAAAAAGTATTGATTATTTATCTTGATTAAATTCTTGACTTTTATCTTGATTTATCAGTTTTGATTTAATTATATATTTGTATTTGGCCATCACAGACGTGCTCTTAAGGTTTACATTGAACTGGAGAAGGAATATATAATCGTATACTTGATAAATAAACATACTTAGTCTAATCAAGAGTGAGGTTAGGATTTGCATGACGTAATTAATTTACCTAAGATTTTAAAGAGTTTAATTAAATACTTATGATCTCGAGAGAGATGTGAGATTTAATTAGACACAATTTAGATATATCGAGAAATAATCAAAAGTACCTTTGTGCGATATGTTCTTGGTATATTAAGAAAATAACTAGATAAATAATTCAAACCCTAGATCAAATTTTCAACCCTAGTCTGTTACCAATAGTTTTCTCAACCTTAATTTATTTGTGTCGATTATTTATTTTATTTCTTAGTTAGAGATTAAAGCCCTTTTTAATTTTGAATTTTTTTTATTTTTTTTATAATAATTAAATTAGAGAAAATTACTCATCCTTGTGGTTTCGACCCCTAGATTACTACATGTGATTTTATTACTACAGTTGACTCTGTACGCTTGCAGAAATAGCCGATCAATTAAATTTAACAAGAAAGGAAAAAAAGTCAAACTTCAAAACACAAATAAATCAAATTAACCATTTTTCTATTAAGACCAGCTTGAAATTGTTATACTTGTTGTTATCACACATAAATCATAAAAAAAAAAAAAAAAAGTTACACTACATTTATTCAGCATACTTATGCTGTATCTGAAAGCACTAACTAGACAAATTATCATGGTCAAATTTATAAAATTATCAAAAGCAGCAAGATAATCGATCAAAGCCTGAAACCTCTCATTCAATTTTTGAGAAAACTTCTATTGCAGTCAACAAAAGATTAGAAAGTGGAGCTTTTATATTAAAACTAAAAAAACAAATTAGAAGAAAGAGATAACCAAAATTAATCCAGACTATGTTAATGAACTCTCTCTAAAATTCCAAAATTGCTTCAGCTTTCGCTCCTTTTAAAGTTCGCATGAAAGTCAAAATTCACGTACTGACTCAAAGCCAGCTCGGAAGATTTGTATGAGGAATAGAGAATCAATGCTGATGGAAATCTGCATCGCCTTCTTTGTAATGCAAAGGTAACACCAAATGGAAAAATCATTCTGTGCTGCTAATCTCTATTGTTTTTTTCTGCTCGATGCTCAATCAAAATTTTTTTTCTTTCTATCCAATCAAAAATATTTTAGATTGAAAAAATATTAATCAGTCCCATAGTAATCGCATGAATGTCAAGAGAAAGATTGAAAAATTAAGAATCTTGAAAATATTTGAGATTTGGAAGCTGTCTACATTTATTATATTAGTATTTATATTAGTTCTGTAACTGACTTTCTATACATACTATACCATATTGACACAACTAGGTCTGCAAACGAGCCGAGCCGAGTCGAGATTTGAGCTAATCGAGCCGAGCCTCGACCAAATTTTACCAAACTCGAACTCGAGCTCGAGCTCGACGAGCTGGCAATTTTCGAGCTCGAGCTCGAAAAAAATAAATAAAAATATTTTATTTTTAAAAAAATAAATAAAATAATATTTTTTTCTGAATAAATAATAAAATATTAAGGATATATCCGTAATTTCACTATGAAAATAAAAAATAAAAAATATATATATATAATATACGTAATTTTATTATTAAATAAAAATAAAAATAAAAAATATATATATATACTCAAGCTCGCGAGCTAACGAGCTTAATATTCTGAGCTCGAGTTCGAGCTCGAGCTCGACTCGAGCTCGATTAATGTCGAACTCGACTCGAGCTTGACTCGAGCCGCACAAGCCCCTGGCCCGTTGTGGAAGTGCTTTTACATTTTCATTTGTATACATGATCTATGAGAGTGACGACTTCACCTACTGTGAAGCCAAACGATTTGATCAAGATCTCAACTTAGCTTTTACTAGTTTTATAAGATAGCATCCGAGGCATCCAAGAATTGGAAATTTTAAATATAATTCTCACATTTTGAAAGTGGGGCTCATGAAACCAAGTGGATGCAGAGGTGTGATGTCTCGGAGCAGTGATTCGCAAGCTTGTCTATGCCGGGCGAGAAGCGACATGATAAAATTGAGAAGCAGGGATGTTTGGAAAAAATTTAAAAGCTTTTAGCAAAGTTTATCAAAAGGAAAAGGTGATTTGAATGGCATCCTCGATAGATAATCTTGACCATATGAAGTTGAAGAGGACACTATTGCTGTGAAGTTGGGGAAATCATTCAAAAACTTTCTTGCGTTTTGCCAAATGAATTTTTTCATTCTTCACTTTTAGAATATTAATTTTACGTCCCATTCAAATTCGAATCAGTAAAATTTGATTCCAGTCTAGGTTTCTGACTACTTTTTATTCTGAATCCATGACATAACTTAGACGTGATTATTTTTTAGGAACAAAAAAATTAGATACCATTTGTAGTTAAATAAAGGACTTAATTTATATTTATTTTTCTCTCTAAAAAAAGTAGAGTTTAATCTGAATTATATTCATTTTTTCTCCTAAAAAAATTAAGATCTAACCCTATTCATATTTATTTTTGCCCCTAAATAAATGGGCTAATTTCTTGAAATATTGTTAAAAAAAGTTGGCAAAATCTAGTAAGTGTTGGATTTGTTCTTAAATATCGATATTGTCATACCCCACGTACTGCATGTGACACCCAAATACCTTTTTTTCAATTTCTAAAATTTTTTAAAGTGTTACTTTATTTTTTTTTTAAGATTTTCAAAATACTATATATATTGCCAAAAAATTAAAAAGATGGGGGCCGTGGTTATTTAATTAGGTGCAGTTTGGTGTGCATATTGTTGGGTGCTTTAGTTGCTGTCCTTTCCCTCTTGATGATGCACCATACCAAACTTCAAGACCCATTTTTTTTCTTTTTTTTTTTTTCCTTTTTCCCCAAAAAAAATGGTGATCGAGTTTTAAAACAGTAATCCTTTTTGTTTCAATTTTCTGGAAACTAATTAATTGTATGATCAATACAATCGTACTAGCTACTGTAAATTAATGTTTTAGGGCAGGGTGGTTGTGAAACGAAAGGTTTTAGCTTTATTTGCTGTTTGATTGACAAATGGCAGTAATAGACAATATATTTTGTAGGGCAGCAAATTCAGAAGTTAACTGGAGGAGGTACGTAGACTCGGAACAAGATCAGTGGATTTGGTGATATGTTTTGCGATATCCTTATAATATATAAGAAGACGTTTGAAGGTTACTGTTCATTTTTTTCATCTGCTCTTCTCGGTGGCATTTTTGTGATTTCAACCAACCATCAAGCGGCCTGTCATGCTCGCTGTACTACAGCCCTTTGCATGTCCATTGATCCAGATTACAGATTTGCCCATCTGCTTGAGCTACACTTTTTTTCGTCTGCCTTGAAAAGGATGTTTTGGTAATTAGGTGACCATCACAAAAACTGTGTTGACAATGATAACCCAAAAGATGCCTTTTGTGTGGTGTGTAGACAACCATCTCCAGATTAGGATCGTCCTTTTAGCCCAAAAAGAAGTTTCCAGCCCTCTAGAGATAATTCCTCGCCTCCTTATTAGCCTCCATCTCTATCTTCTTCCTTTTATTTTCCCTTTCTTTCAAACCGTTCCATTTTTCTCCCTTACCTCTTTGTTCATCAAACCCTGCTCTCTCTCTGTTTCTCTGGTCTCTCTTCTTCGTTCGATAGTATGGATTGATAAAATATTTTGATACACAATGGATATACCGTTGAAGGAAGTCTGAGGGGTTTTTGAGGGTTGGTTTTGATAGTTGAAAATGGTGACTTTAAACCCATTTGATTTACTGGGAGATGATGACACTGAAGACCCATCATAGCTGATTGCTGCTCAGAAGGTTCCTGTGGCCGTAGCTAAGAAAACCCAGCTCCTGCAGCAGCTCAGCAGCAGCAATCCAAGCCGACGGCTAAGCTTCCTTCGAAGCCGCTCCCCCCAGCTCAAGCTGGTTAGCTTTCCTTTTTCCTTTCTCCATCCTTTTTTTATTTCTTCCCTTTTGAGTATCTTATTTGTTTTGCACACTTTTGTATTGAAGCTTTAATGGGCGTTAGGGTTTTTTGTACTTCAATGGTATTTAGTGAGAAAGCAACAAGTAAAAATGGTAACAGTTCTCTTTAGAATTTGAGATGGATGAGTTTTTTTTTTTTAAGATAATTATTGGCTGTTGAGTTGATAAACTTGATATGAAATGCAAAGGAACAAATAAAAATTTGAATTTTGCTCTAATTTGTACACGTTATGTTTGGCTACCGTTGATTTTTTTTCTCCTTCTTTTTTATTTACTTTTGTCAAAATTGAGCATTTGTCCTCCAGGAGATACCCGTTAGTATTTGTTTTAACACAGGTTTTTGTCTTGTTTAACATAAGCGCTATTTAAGATTGTGAAAACTTCAATTATGTTGGAAGATTGCTATGCGCTCCAGTGGTGACTTTTTTTTCGTAAGTATCATTTCCGACGTTGATGTTAATTTTTAGCTTTTCGAATCAAATTTGGCTATTTACTTTTCCGTTTTTATCTTGATACAAAAATATCTATTTCTTATTCAATTACTGATTGAAGGATTTGCAGCACTCTCGATTTTCAAGTAAAAGGTTGCCGCTGAAGCTCAAGTAAGTGCTCCCTTCTACTTAAACAAAATTTTGGCCTTTCTTTGTTTCTTCGTTCAGCTTTATCATTTTACTTAAATAATTTTGGGTTTCTTCATTGGCTAGGTCCATGCAGCTGCTACTGTCTCTCTTGTACCATTTTTGGATAGGAAGGGAAATTTCCTGAGGTGAACTTCAATTTCATTATTTTTGGGTTGTTTTCTTGCGTTGCGTAGGTAATTTCTTTTAACCATGTAATGCATTAAAATTCATAAAAACACAATGAGTTTGTTTGGACACACAAAATTTGCAAGATTTATTTCAGATTTTGTTTTGCTTGCATCATACACACAATTCCCAATCACCTTTTTATCTCACATACATCACATCACAAAAAGTACTACAGTAACTGGATCAAATAAATCATCCAAATAAATTCTTATCCAAACAAACTCTTTTAACCATGTAATGCATTAAATTTGATAAAAACACAATAATTTTACAGAAATTTAAGGAAAGTTTCATGGTTTTAAGTATCTTTTACCTTGTTTCGCTTCCAATCTATATATATGGTAAATCACCCTTGCCGGAAGTCATAAAAGATTTCCTGTTTTGCATTAAAATATTTGGGTATGGGTTTAACATCAATTTTAGTGATTTTGCATAAGTATACTACATGTTGTAAACATTTTTTGAACTCTATTTTTAATGTGGATTTAATATCGAAGGCAGTGTAGTGGAGGTAGGTTTTGCATGTTTCCTTTCATGTTCTAAGTGATCCTCCCGTGCATGGCAGGTTCATAATCACTCTATAGATTCTGTAACAATTACTTATTAACCTTCATTTATCCTCTTATATAGGTCATGCAAGCTGCACAACCCTGTTAATGTGCCAGATTATCACTCTATAGACAGAAGCTCAGCTAAAAGGACATTACAGATGTAACTAACAAAGACTTCGATGCAAAAAAAAAAGGTTTCATAATTTCTTCATGTTATGTCTATTGATAATCAAACAATTACAGCTCTTTGATATACAAAAGATTGGTTTGCTGTTTGTTTTTTTGTTTTTTGTCAAAAACATTGATATGTTTGGAAATGATTAGCATTGGCCTAACTTTCGACAATAAGAGAACACCCCCCCTCCCTTTTTTTTTAACACCAGTCATTGATATCTATTTTTATTGTCTCTCTGCTTTAAGTTTTTAGTATTCCATTTTGATGGCTGAACTTTTTTTAATCTGTAAAAAGATTGGAAATGATTCAGATAGGTTGTCTTCAATTGAGTCAAAAAGTGCATTGGTTGGGAATGAGCCAAAAAAATGAAGGGTTATTGTCTGCTACATCCTCCTCACATGGCAAGCTGCTGAAGGTTCGAACTGATACTGCTAAGCTTTTTTTCTTGCAAAACCTTTTCTTTAAGCTAACAGTATTGATTGCAGTTGTACTATATGTTTCAGATTGTAATGCAAAAATACATAAGGAGCTATCCAAATGACTAAAAGCCTTTTTAGTGATAGCCTCTGGAGGTATTTCTCTCTGAATCTGATCAATTCATATATCAATAGATAGCCTTCTGTTTTGCCTTGTTGCACATTTTGCCGCCATTAGTCTGTTGTTCTGTTTAGGACATAATTCACTCTCTTCATTTATTTTCAGAACTGGTGAATTGAGCTGCTTTTCATTTTGAGTTTGAATGAGAAACTTTGTTTTCATACTTGTTTAAGTTACTTTAAGTATCCAGAAATGAGTGTGAGAATTACATACTTGTTATCATGTCTCTTCAGTATAGTCCAAAGTTCTATGTTTTGTCAAGTACATTAGCCAACAAATTTTTTTTTTCAGATCCAATATTAAATGTATGTCTCAATGAAAAGTTACTTAGATATTCCTATCAATTGACTTTCTTCTTGATTAATGAGCATGTTAGATTGAGTAGGCTTCTGATCTAATGCAACACTTTGAAAACTAGCCTTTAAATCAAGGAACCTAAAATAACTAATATTTTTAACTTTAAACTTTCATTAATTTTGGTGCAAATCTGTCAAGTCTGTCTTTTTTATTTTTCTATTAATAATGGTGCGTTTGTGATTTGTTGTTCTGGAATTAGCAAGCTTCAAATATTTTGCAAGAGTTGATCAACATTAATAATGATGCAAAAGTTATATAAGCAATCCAAGATCAGGTCGAAGATGATAAGGCTATCTTTATTGAACAAACAGCAGTAAAATCTATTTGTGGAGTCTTTGATCACTTGTTTACTGCTCAAGTTGCCACTCCAAATGAGCAGCTTTTGCAATTCATCTCTGTCCTGTTCCTAAAACTTAGTAAGTGTGCAATTCTTTGATTCTTGCAAAGATGCAGTCTACTGAGTCTCATAGCTTGATAGGAATAAATTTATCAATGTCATAATTGAGAAGTAGCTTATAGTTATGAGCTACAGGTGCTCGATAGCGTCTAACTGAGAACACTTATTTTTGCATGTTTACCTGTCAGAATGGTTGTATTATATTGATTTTCTTTTTAATAATTTCATTTTGGATATTTTTGAATGACATTAACGTTGTTTACTCGTTCACTGAAAAGATTTATATTAGAAGCGTACAATTTGATATCATCCTGAAATCCCCATGTGATTAGTTTTTTCGCCCATGTATCTCAGCAAAATAATTGAGATTGGACTGTATTCTTACAATTTATTTTTCTTGGCAGTTCTTATCATTTTCTAAATTTCTGTCTACAAGCATGCATCTAATTTCCCTGGGACTTAGAGTTGTTTCCGTATGTTTCTAAGCTTGACCCAAATCCCATGCATTTCTGAAATGGCCACCTTAATGACTTCGTAGCTGTCTGTCTAAGTAAAAATGGTTAAGATAAGATGAAGTTTGACTTTTTCTCCCTTCTAAAATTTTTTTCTGTATTGTTCTATTGATTGAGAAACATTAGTGCCTGACAAAATTATGCACTCTATTTTGAGATAGCAGCATTAACTCATTATTCTGCGGCAAATGTCTTGTACATTTGCACTGCGAATTAGCTCTTCTAATCCATGTTTACATGCTATGCAGACCCAAATTTTCTTCATAGTGTTTCACTCAGAAATGCAACGTAATCTCTGATGTTTGCTTGTAAGAGAGGTGCTGCACGTTTATTTGAAGAGTATAGTGCTCAAACTCGCTCAAATGATGAATAATGATAGTGGTGTTTCTGACACATTACATGTAAGTGTACTTTGAAGCTTCTTATTAATTAACTCTAAAGATTTTGAAGCTATCCTGTGGCATGTCATCTTAGACAAGCCTCCAAAAGAAGTGGATTCCAATTTGGTCCGGTTTGTTGGAGTCTCAAGATTCTCCTAACTTCAACTTTTATTTCTCTCTCTTTTTTTTTTGCTTCTTTATAGGGAATTTTTTTGTAAAGTTATTTTATTGAGCTACCAAGTTAATGCAGCATCAAAGATTTCATTGACAAGTTACTTATCAAGTTATAAGAAAAAATGCAATTATTTACTAAATAACCAAATTAAATTTTATTATTCATTCGTTTCATGAGTATTTCTTTTCAAACAAATACATAATTGCGTCTGTATGATTCATCTTCATATCTTGTTGTCCTGTTTAAGTTTGCATTACTGTTCATGCATCCGATGCATGTTCTTCCATTTGTATGTCAAACCTACGTAACTCATGCACTTAATTGTTTTTTCAAAATCTTAAGAGTAGCAGGTTTATTCTACTGATTTCATGAACTTGCAAAACATAGAAAATTCATAAATGCAGGGAGACTATCATAAAATTCATAAAACAGAATAAAGGAAAAAAAAAGCAGGGAAAAACACAATAAATGCAGAAAAAGTGGAAAAAAGTACAGGGGCAAGAATCATAAAAAGAGTGGGTAAGGAAGAAAGATGCAGCTTGTGTAAACAATGTCCAGCACTTGCAGTATTAGCCTTTAAATCTTGGTTCACTACAATGAAAATCTCAAGCAATGATCAATTACATTATTGTTATCCTCTAGGCCATTATATCGAGCTAGCTTACATAATGTACTTTGCCAAACCATTAGTCTCTTATTGGGAGTCGAGCATTTAAAAACTGAGGTGAGTTTTGCTCTACTCATCAAAAAAAAAAAAAGAAAAGAGGAAAGCAGCTTTTTGCTACATTTGTGTTTTTAGAGTTTATTGCACTGCGTGCATCAGATGATTTCATTTGATACTGAAACTATATTGGTATTTCCTTTTGAATTTAATGCATCACATCTTGCAAAAAGGATGCACAGTATTAAGTGCAATAAGGGGACCTATTGGTGACCATTTCAGCTGCATGTCTTCTGAATTTGCAGCCCAACTCTTCATTGACTATGATCGGATTGATGAGATGCCACTCACTTGTGTGTCCAGTTTGAGTCTGCTGCTATTAAATGAAAGACGTAAAACAAGCGAGTTGTGCATGATATGGGTAGAAGCATAACTGGTTCCACGTAGTTTCTAAGTTCATTTGAAGGTAGCAAGTTACACTACAGATTTGTTAGCCTGTTATTCTACAAAATGGCTTAGTGATCTAGAATTATATCATTGCAAAGAATGATTTGTTTGTTGAAGGTACTGACAAAAACATCTAGCTTCTTGTTGAAGATTAGAACATCTGTGACATCTAAGTTCCAATTTGTTTTCTTTTTGCATTTTTGGAATGAGTTTAGTTTCTTGAGTCACCAAATTTACAACATTTTCATGTTCTTGACAGTGGATGCTATTTGTCTAAAGTAATTTTTGATTTATACTTAGCATCGTTCAATATAGAACTTGACTTTTGACTTGATATTGTTTTCTGTTCTTCCTAAGCCTGTCTGTTGCTGTTTGTTTTGTGTAGTCATTATTCAGAGTTTGAAGACTACTGGACCTGTAGGCTTTAAAAGTCCTGTTCACAATTTTCTTGGAAGAATTGGCTGCAAGAAGCATTTGACAAGATGTCTACCTCTGGCAAAGCTTTAGAACCTGCATTTCAGAGAGCTGGTCGGAGAGTGTATCCTTATTGAAAGACTGCAGTGGATGATTATATTGGTCTTTCAATATCTGTTACTCTATTTATTGCTACTATACTAACATGAAAAACCTTTCCAAATAATCTTCAATCCGAACACGCTCATAGATTTTGTATGTTTCTCTTTACTGATTCCTTTTTTGCTAAATATCTTCTTATGTTGACCATACCGTTTTTTGGTTGAACTTAACTTTCGCTATAGAGGGACAGAGATTTGGAGAATTGAAAACTTCCAACCAGTTCCTTTGCCAAAATCTGATCATCATAAATTCTACTCGGGTGATTCATACACCATCTTGCAGGTGCGTATGCCTTCCAAATATTCCTTCCTTTGTATCTTATTTTTGGGCCTCATTTTTACGAATTGAGTGTTTATGACTGAAGGAAGAGCTTAAATTTTTTATCCTGTTTTAAGTTTGGATACAATAAACTGATAAAAACTAATATCGATCGTGTATTGTTCATTTACACTTTTAGACATCAATTGCCAAGGAAGCAGCATATATTATTGTTGGAATGGCTTTATCAAAACGGCTGCTATTGATGTTGAACATTAGAGGAAAAGATTGCTGCAATGGCTTACGCCATATTTTTTGTACGTGTAAGTAGGATGCTTTGCTGTTCCTGCCAAACAACTTTTATGTAGCACTGCAGTGGCTTCAGCAATAAATTTTGAATCAGCCATGCTGCTGTATATGTAAATGCTACACTTGGCTCTTTCTTTTGAACGACTACCAAACAATTCTTGTACGATACTCCAATGACTTTATCCTTTTGAATTATAGCATCGTATCAAGACATTGCTTTTGCATGCTACTCTTATCAACTAATGTATATTGCTTTTGCATGCTAACTAAGCATCTTTTCTATCAATACTTAGCTGTTCTTATCAACTAATATATACTACTTTTGCATGGCGGGGAAACTTACTAACAGGTCTAAAGCTCCCACGCCTTGCGTGGGAAGCCAAACCTAGTATTAAAATATAAAGGTGGCTGCCGCAACTATTCATGTACGTACTTACGTAAACGTGGAATGAACAAAAAAAATGTGGAAAACAGTGAAATTATTGTGAATGGGTAAATTAAAAGCAAATCCGGCCCCCTAAATAAATTCTTTTTTTTTTCTTGGGAGGCCATCCCTAAATTTTTAATTTTTAAGGGGCTAGTGGAGTATATGCAAACCCCTATTTTATTCTTTTTTTTTTGGCAGAAGGGCCCCTCTTGGAGGGGCTCTTTTGCAATATAGGGACCGCACGTAGTATATGTGGCCCCTATTTCGAAAATTTAAAAAATAAAGTAACATTTCAAAAACAAATTCAAAATTTAAAAAAAAAAAGGTGTTTCAGTGTCGAATGAAATACATGTGCTACCATAGACAAAATCAGTGCCCCTAAATGAAGAATAGATCCACAACTCAATTCATTCTGCCAACTTTTTTTTAACAATATTTGAAGAAATTACCCTAAACAAATGGGCTTTGATCTTTTCGTGCCTAAAAAATATTCACATGTGAGACGTGGTGATTTCAGATTAAAAGTGGTAGAAAAATTTGTGTATGGATTGCATTTTTCGTCATTTTTCATGGAAAAATTACTGTAGTTATTTGATATATGTGAGGGAAAAAGGTGATAGGGAAATGTGATCACGGAAAACGACAATATTTTCTGACAGAAACAAGCAATCCAAACAAGGCCTTGGCACCAAATTTTACATATTTGAATTTATAAGAGATGTAAAATTAATATTTTAAAAGTAAATATTAAATCTATGCCAAAAAAATTTCTAACCAAAAAAATTTCTGGCTGTGAACTTGCAATTAGAACAACAATTTTGTTCACTAATATTGAAAGATTTGGCTAATTGTAAGAGTTCCCTCTTAAATTTTAAGAGACCTTACTTGTTCTTTCTAATTCTTTACTTTATATTTTCGAAATCTGTGCGTCAATGTTTCGATTTTTTTCACATCAACTCTGTTCATATGCATTTTCAGCAACAAAAGTAACTGTTACTATTTCAACAATGATGTGATTAATGGGTGTAGTTGCTATATTTACTTGCATTAAAATGACAACCACTATACGAATTTTCCTCGGCTTTTAAATCTTTTATTAAACCTAATATGGATTTTGGGTAATGAACGAACAAGATAGACAACTAAAAGGGCAATTTTGAAGTAAAAATATGTTCTGTTTACTTAAATGAATCTTTTAGTCTTACTTTGCCCCTAGTTCCTGAACATGTTACAAAAGAGTTGATTTAGGGGAGGTCAATAAGATTTTCAAAAGTCTGAAGTACAGAGTGATATTCACAAAAACCTTAGGGAAGGTTTCTGAAATTATCCCAAGATATAATTCAAAGCCAATGCATGTGGCCCCTACAGATTAACCTTATTAAACTCGACCATGTGTATAAAACCCCCACCGGAGTTTGGCATTCAACTCACTGGAGTCCATTGTCATACCCTAACTTGCTATTCAGCCCTGATGGAAAGCACTTGGCTACTCTTAGCCTTGGCATGGCTTGTTGCTTTAGCTTTTCTCTCAAAAGTATTCACTCACAAACGCCTCAAGCAAAATCATCCACCAGGACCAAAACCATGGCCTATTATTGGCAACTTGAACCTCCTCGGTTCAAACCCACATCAATCCTTACACTTGTTGTCCCAGAAATATGGAGAAATCATGCAACTAAAATTTGGTTCCAGCCCTGTTGTAGTAGCTTCATCCCCTGAAATGGCAAAAGAATTCTTGCAAACGCATGACAACATCTTCGCCTCTCGGCCTACAAATGCTGCTGGCAAATACACTAGCTATAACTACTCCGACGTGTCATGGGCACCTTATGGTCCATTCTGGCGACAAGGTCGTAAAATTTATCTAACCCAAATATTTAGTCAAAAACCACTTGACTTCTTCGAGAGCATACGCATTGAAGAAAGGCGTGCTTTCATTTCTCGTTTGTATGCTCTCTCAGGAAAGCCAGTAGTTATGAGAGATCATCTAATGCGTCTTACCCTCTCCACTTCATGCCAAATGGTTTTGAGTAACAAGTACTTTGCCCAATCTGAAGGGGATGGATCTCTATTTACCTTTGAAGAGTTCCAAGAGATGATAGATACATGGTTTTTGCTGGGTGGTGTGTTCAATATCGGGGATTGGATACCGTGGCTCGACAGATTTGATCTCCAGGGTTACATAAAGCAAATGAAAGAACTTCACAAGAAATTTGATAGATTCCATAACCATGTGCTTGATGATCACCAGGCCAAGAGGAAAACGGAGAATGATTTTATCCCCAGCGACATGGTGGACATTCTATTGCAATATGCTGAAGATCCTGATCACCAGGTCAAACTCACCAGAGATCAAATAAAAGGGCTAATTCAGGTGCTATTTCTTCTCATTGTTTAATCAAATTTTCTAGATCTCTTTACCTCTTTAACTTGCTGAATCTCAAATCTAGCATTTTTTCTTAGTATAACGTGCCATTAAAGATAATTGTCTTCTTTCTTCTGAATAAGAGGTTTTTTCCTTTCTAGATTCATAGTATTTTAATCTCTTTTAAAGCATGATATATAGTTTTACCAATATTTCATCATGGCCGGACTAACTCTACCAATATTTGCTCATTTCCAGAACTTACTGGTTGCTGGCACAGATACCTCAGCGGCCACCGTAGAATGGGCAATGAATGAACTTCTCAAACATCCACATCTCATTGAAAAGGCAACCGAAGAACTTGATCGAGTGATAGGGAGAGATAAGTGGGTGGAAGAGGCTGATTTCTCAGAGCTACCTTTTCTAGATGCAATCATAAAGGAAACCTTTAGGTTACATCCAATAACAACGCTGCTTCCACCCCACTATGCCATTGAGGATGGCACTGTAGCTGGTTATTACATTCCTAAAGGAACAGCGGTGTTTATAAACACATGGAGTATAGGGAGGAACTCAAAGTATTGGGATTCTCCTGAAGAGTTCGTGCCAGAAAGGTTTTTGGAGAAGGATATTGACATAAAGGGACAAAACTTTGCGTTATTGCCATTTGGCTCAGGTCGAAGGAGGTGCCCAGGCTATAACCTTGGACTCAAAGTTGTTCAATCAACGTTGGCCAACTTGTTGCATGGATTCAACTGGAAATTGCCTCATGGCATGAAACCAGAAGAAATTTGCATGGAAGAGCTCTACGGACTCACAACTCATCCAAGGACTCCACTTGCTATGATCCCAGAACCACGTTTGCCGGTCAATCTCTACTAGAGATCGTATGATTTATGGGAAAATTGAAATATGTTCCTTGTTGGAATAATAAACCAAACCTAAAAATTGCTAGTGTAAGATTTTTAGTGGTTGTGTGATTTAGAAATTTATATTTTATTTGGTAATTTCTTATATATGTGGTTTCTTTCTCAACAAGTTTGCTAGGTTATAAATAAGACATTATTTAGTATATTTTTCAAGAGAGTCCAGAAAGGGTCTGTAAGGTTTTATTATGGTATAAGTTTCTTCTACTATTTTGAAATATCAATAATAGTGTGAATTATTTATTTCTTTTGTCTCTCATAAATATGTTAGTGATTGTTTCATCCTTTAATCTATAACCCTACACGCCTTAATTATTATTAGAACTTTAAAATTTGGAATCTACAATTGGTATCACGAGCCAGACACGAGGTTAGTATTGGGCGTTTCCATTGTCGGAGAGTTAAGGTGTTTTTGCTGTAAGAGAATTAAGGCACAAATTTATCGAAAAGTATTCGATTGATTAAATTAGACCACAAGGTTGGTCTTGAAGTGTATAGTTGGTGAAAAATTCAATCACAAGATTGGCTCAAAAATTATTAGATTGTTACAGGTGTTATGACAGAGATCAGAGAAGAATCTTGTCAGAGTTGTTGATTGCTGTGGATTGTTAGATTGAAGAATTTAATTAGTTAATCAACCAAGGAGGCCAAGAAACTTGACAAAATAGGAAAGAATTTGTTGATATACGTGCGTTATTAATGATGGATGTGTTTTGAGATCTATGTAATAATGAAAGGTATAGCATACTAGCTCCTAAATATAAAAGTCGGGAATCATATTATTGTTGATTTTTAAGAGTAAAACAGTATCTCGAACAATGCAATTTAGATGATTTTTTTGATGGATTGTTACAAATGAATTTCCAAAACATGTTTTCAAGAGGAAGGCTAGATTATTTTTTTCAAGTTATGTGAAAAACAATGTTTGACTATCTTTTCAAAATATTTGTTCATCGTACTAAAATACTTTGTATATTTTGGAAGAATATTTATTATGTTTTGCAAACTATTGAATTGAATGATGCTTTTAAATCAAAATTTGGTTATTGGATATGGTTAGTTGATTTTGAGAGTGATAGATTTGTAGATGACATGGGTGATTTAGAAGATTTTGAATGGGTTGATAGTTTAAATTTGCATACCATATTTGGAGAAATTGGGAGTGATGATTTTGTTGAAAAAAAAAGAATGTGTTAATTTGACAAAGAAAGAAGAAAATTTTGATTTGATAAGAGAAGAAGAATATGAAATTGCTATTGAAAAATTTGTTGGTTTGGACTCTCTTCAAGATGATGGTAAGATGTTTGATTTGATAGATATGGATTTATCGAAGTTGAAAAATTTTTTACTTCTAAAGAATTGATTGACATTGTGAAATTTTTTGGTATAAGAATGCAAACTATAATTTTGTATTCTTGGGCACTTACGTTGGTAGTAAATATGGTGACTTTCGTGATGAATGGTTTTGTCTGAATAAGTGCTTTGATCAAAACGAAATTATTTGCAAAATACAAAGTGCATCCACTGCCACGAGTAAAGATGAAATAAAAATTAGCAACAAGATAGAGTTGCATATCAATTACACTATGACATAGATTTGCATGGAGATTGTTACTAGAGATGGAGTTAAACCTATCTCAATGAAGAGTTTGGTTTAAGGGAGGCAATGTTGACAAAATAAGCCAAGCCTAAAATTTTCTATTCATTTATTTACTAATTTTATTGGTATCAGATTTTCAGTAGTTGTATGGTTTAAAAATTTGTGTTTTATTTGGTAATTTCTTATGGTAGTGATTTCATTAACAAGTTTGGGTGGTTATAAATAGGACATTATTTAGAGTGTTTTCTCAAGAGAGTCCATAATGAGTCTATGAGATTTTATTATGGTGTGACTTTCTTTCATTGTTTTGAGATATCAATAATAGTGTGAATTATTTATTTCTCTCCATGGTTGTAAATATTTGAGTGAGTGTTTTATCTTTCAATCTATAAATCTATATGCATTAATTATTATTAGAACTCTAAAATTTGGGTTCTACATTCCTACGCTGTATCACTCAATGGTTGAACTCATTCTCTGCTCTCCAATTGTATCATGCCCTTTTAATCGCTTAGCCCATTGATAGTGTAGTGATCGACAAATTCCTGCAAGTACACAGGGGTCAATCAGAGTAATAATTCACCAGAAATATTTTAGGGATTGAACCCACATGGAGGAGTCAATTTTCTAATTTAATTGCTGCAACAAAATAATGAAATTTAAATTCAAAGGGTTTTTAATCACTAATTAAGAAATTGAATAAATAATCAAATCAAATCAAATATAGGTGAGAAAATAATTAGCAAAAGACTAGGGTTTAGGTTTTGATCTAGATTTTGAATTATTTATCTAGTTAATTTCGTAACATGTCAAGAATATATCATGCAAAAGTATTATAGATTACCTTTTGATACATCCAAATTGCGCCCAATTAAATTTCATGTCTCTCTCAAAATTATAAATATTTAATTAAGAGATAATTTTAGAGACCGTCCCTGAGGTTTCTGACAATTTCACTCACATCCCTTCAGATTCGAATAATTACACTAACCTCCCTTCATATAGCTAAATGATTATAATATCCTTCACTTATAAATAATTCCTACAAACAAAATAAAAAACCCCCACAACTACAACTAGTTTTCCATTCTAAAGCAACGGTTGCCACATAAAACAACTCTTATTCTCTCTCTCTGACTCTTTCTCCTACTTTCTTTCTCCTGCATCTCATAATTCACTATTTTTTTCATAACTGCCATCTACACAACCATCTAATACATCTCGAATCCTTATTATTATGGAAATAGATACTCTCTCTTTTTTTGTAAGTATTATTGAATTAAAATTGTTAAATGACAAGTTATCGGATTAGATTTATTGTCAAACTAAATGAAGATGAAAATGATGATGGTGATACAGAATATAGACAAGAAAATAAATCTGATAGCTAAAAAGGAAACATGGATTGAGGAAGATTGTGTTATTATGTCAATTGTGTAAAAAAGAATTTTGGGATAAAAACTGCAATCTAATTTGCCTGGAGGGATGTTGTTTCTAGTGTTGCTTTTGGTTGCTCTATGTTGGTTTTCTTGGTGGATTAGATTATTTTAGCATTAACAAAGTTGCAGCATTTTGGATTGAGTTTGGATAGTGACGTTGATCAATTCAAGCATAGAATTTAGACCCAAAAAAAATGAGGCTAAAGATTAGGTGAATGCAAACTTTTATTGTCACTGTTAATTTGTATAGGAAGTTTTGGGGTAGCAATGGTATGCTGTCAAAATTGTGAGAATATGGGGATTAAACTGAAGTAATTTATTGAGTTTGTTAAGGTGGTAGTTATGTTGTTTACAATAGTTGTAACGTGGAAGAAATTTATTAGTGTGGTTTTTCGCTTCTAAGTAACATAGGGGAACTTTAGGATTTTTGAGAACAAATTTAGTATATTGAGTCTATATTGTTACTGAAATGCTAACCATAAAGTTTGACTTTGCACCATAAAGTTTAGTTAATCACAATTTAGTACATAAAACTTCTATTTCATGCTACAAGCGCCTCCAATCCAATTCATAACTGTATGCTAATGATGGTTGAACATATATAAGTTACAAATTTGAGAAGCAAAATTATCCTAGATAATGATAGATATGTGAGGATGTTTTTGTAGATACCAGTCTCTTTAGCATTGATGAATTAGTGTTTAATTATGGCATTTCAATTTAACCGTTGGCAAGTAATTGTGTGACAAGTCCCTGAAAAATGATTGTCAATACGAGATACAGATAGAGATAAAAGTAGGATGTATCTAATTTTACATTTCTCTTATCAGAATTGTTGAAGAGTCTGGAAAATATTTCAATAACAACAGTCTCTAATGCATGAAAAAAGTCATGATTTTGATATCCTTCAACGAAAGTAACACAGACTTGCTTTTTTTTTTTTTTTTTTTTTGAGCCCAAAAACTTCCTAGTACTTTCCAATTTGTTGGTTAATGGAATAAGAACTTTCTCAATATAGTTCATTGACTATTTATCCATAATTTTAACAGATTCTTCTCATGGCATGAAACTTATCTAATAATAAATTCAAAATAGTCATAATTGATATTTCAGGATAGCCGCAAAAGCAATTAGTAAATGGAAACGTTTAATGAAGAAAGTAAATTCAATGCATGTATGGCAACCTTTGAATCTATTACTTGAGTTAACATTGGTTAATTCAACTATTATGTTTTAAATTATTTTTCAACTATTATGTTTTAAATTTCAATGCATGTTCTATTATTTATTATGTGTTTGTTTGGATAGTGTATTATTTAGAATAATTACTATATTACTTTTTGTGATGTAATGTATGTGAGATAAAAAGATGATTGAGAATATAAAAAATTCGGTTAGAAAATATATTTATGATGCAAGCGAAATATTATTTGAAAAAATTTGGTATCCAAACACTCATGATTCATACCACTATTTTTGGAAAAATTCATAACATGATTCATAACACTAACTACTATTTTTTGGAAAAATTCTTGGATATTATAGTTTTTCCTACCAGTATTTTTTTTAAAGATTTATCTCATATTCCAATGTTGTCCAATGAAAACTACAGGGAATGGAAGAACACAAGATTCTTCGGACATTAGAATGCATGGATCTTAATTTGGCATTTCGTGAGAATAAACCACTCATTCCCCTATATTCTAATTTGTCAAACGAAAAGGCTGCTTATGAGCATTACGAGCAATTTAATCGCTTAACTTTGATACTCATTAAGTCACATATCAGCAAAGCATTAGGGTTTTAACTACTAACTGTAACCAAGTCAAAGCTTACATGATGATAATTGATAAACATTTTGTAATCTCTAACAAGGCCTTGACTAGCACTCTTACGAAGAAATTTGCCAAATTGGGTGATATAAATTACCAAATTTGCCAAAAGTGGAATGTGAAATTCCTCCAAAATTCATGGAAGGAAAAGAAATAATCAAGACTTCAATAATGGAAACGGAAGCAAGAATAACGCTAGGCAAGACGGCGTGGACTTCAGTTGTTTTTGTTTTTTCCAGTGTTCAATTCCTTTGGAGTTTCAATATTTGGATTGTGGTTTTTTAAGAAAATTTTTTTACAATTTTCATGAATATATTTTTTAATATCCTATTATCTTATATATATATATATATTAAATTATTATAGTATTTTTTTACAAAAAATTTAAAAAAATAAGAATCTAAACGCAACTGCAGCGCTAGTGCTTGGCAACAGGCACGGATTTAAGGGGGGGCTGGTGGGGGCTTAAGCCCCCCCAAGCCGCCGGAAAACCCCCTGTATAGTAACAAACATTCACGTTCTACATATAAACAAAAGGAGACAAAGAAAAACAATTATCAATTCTTCTGTAAATTTTGAATGTAGAGTCAGTTAATAATTAACATAGAGGTGAATGTGATGATGTCTTGAGCCACGAATTCCAGATCATGTTGCTCTGATTTTGGTGACCCCACTGACCCGCAAATTTTGAATGTTGCCCACAGGCTTGCATATGGACAGATAGTAGTATAGTACATGGAATGAATATATTCTTGTTTTGTATTTCTATTCTAGTACACGTCCCGTGAAACCGAAATTGTTATAGACCTCTTGTTTCTAGTCCTGTCCATTTCAGGCATTAAACTAAATTATTTTTTACTGCTTCGTTCAGATTCAGGGATTTGACGAAAAATTTAAAGTTTTTTAAAATTGTATCAATAAATTGGGACGTAATTGAATTTTTTAAATGTGCAGAAACTACTCCGTCTTGCTGATTTATATCCTGAAGACTTCTCAAGTAACGATTATTTATATCTTGAGTCTCAACTTCGAAATTATATTTATAATGTGCAACGCGATCCTCAATTTTCAGAAGTTGGAGATTTGGGAAGTCTTGCTCAACAAATGGTTAAAACTGGTAAAAATACAGTTTTTCCATTGGTTTATTGTTTGATCCAGTTGGCATTAGTTCTACCAGTTGCGACTGCTTCTGTTGAAAGAGTATTTTCTGCAATGAATATTGTCAAGACTGATTTGCGCAACAAAATGGGAGACGAGTGGATGAATGACTGTCTGGTTGTATACATCGAGAAGGATATTTTTGCAACAATTGAAAATGAGCAAATATTGCAGCGTTTTCAACGGATGAAGACTCGCAGAATGCAATTGCCTCCTCTTCGTTATTCGAGTGCAACAACTACCAATACTTCAAGTGTTAATCAATAACAAATTTTTGGGTATGTATAATTATATGTTTTTATTATTTTTATAATTATTGATTCTAAATTTTACTTATTAAATATATTTATTTCGTCACAAAAAAAATTTTTAATACACTTCAGCCCCCCCAAAAATAAATTTCTGGCTCCGTCCCTGCTTGGCAAGCTTGAAACAACCCTCTCGAATTAAGGCTTCCCTATTCTGTCTATCCCACATCGTTCTTGGGGGTTAAGGGTTGGGTAGTTAAGTTTTAGGGTTTGCCTCAAAAGTTGCCGGCTTTTGAGGTTAAATTTGGAATTAGGTTTAATTAAATAATTTTTTACTTCTGTAAGAAAAGGAAAAAGAATTAAGGTGTGATAATTTTGACAAAAAAAAAAAATGAAGGTGTGATAATGCTGCACGTCATCTCGAGTTTTCAGATTCCTACTTCTTCTATACTTTGACAAAAGACATGTCTATGTCTGGCAGGAAGTGTGATAATGCTATACGGCATCAACATTTTTTCAGATTCCTACAACTTCAATACTTTGACGGGATAATTTTAAAAACCTCCCTTGGGATTTTGATAATTTTACTCTGCTTTCCTCAAGTTTAAATAATTAGGCTTACTTCCCTTGACATAATAAAGGACCTATAATGACCTTCACTTAATAGACAATTCACAGTATAATACAATATATTTGGAAAACCCAAAAAAAAAAATCATATTTTTCTATGTCTTGCCTAACTCCACTCTTCTCTTTTCTAGTTATTATACTATTGTACCCTCTTTTTTCTCTTCAGTTTTATAGATATTACCAAATTGAAATTGTAAAATTAATAGTTCAATTGAGGGACTGAATTATATATCAAATTAGAAGAAAATCAAGAGATTTGGAGTGATAGAGAAAAAAAATAACGAAATTAATGATTGAAACAGGTTGGAGGATCAAAGATGGAAAATTTGCCATATATATATTTTTTTTTCTGTGGCAAGCATTGATGATCCTTTGGATAGTTGCTTTGATTTGGAATTAGAGTTTTTACTTAGGTGGTTGTTATGAATTGGGATGGTCAATTTGTGATAAGTGTGGAAGAAAAGGATTGAATATATTGTATTTTTCCTCAAAGGGTAATTTAAGATTTTTGAGAAAAAATCTAGTTTGTTGGTCCTATATTATTATATAAACAATAAAAGTAAGGATTTAGATGTAATTTTTAAAACTTCAAAAGAGCTTTTGGCAATTATGAAAAACCTTAAGGAAGGTTCATGAAATTATCCCATACTTTGACAAAAGACATGTCAATGTCAGCAAGACGTGTGATAATGCTGCACGCATCAATGATTTTTCACATCCCTAGAACTTCAATACTTTGACAAACGACATATCTATGTGGCAAGAAGTGACATAATATAACAAAGAGCAAATTTTCTAAATAGTCCTTCAACTTTTTAACTAATTCATGTTTGGTTCTTCATCTTAAAAATGAGATAGAATGATCCTTCAATAAAATTTTTTAGACCAAATTGGTTCTTATATGGCATAGCAGCCAATAAAAAGTTCGATCAAAGTGGTGATGAGATTTGAATTTTCTTGCCTGTTCTGTCACATAGGGATCAATTCGGCCTAAAAAATTTCATTGGAGGGCCATTATGTCCCATTTTTAAGATGAAGGATCAAATATGAATTAGTAAAAATTTTGAATGACTATTTGGGGGATTTGCTCCATAATAAAATTGAAAGGCTGGGATGTTTAGAAAGTATTTAGAGGCTTTTAGCAAAGTGTATTAATGGGAAAAAATGATTTGATGGGCATACCCATGAGATAATCTTGACCTATTGAACTTGAAGAGGACACGGCTGCTGTGGAAATTAAGTTCAAATTAAGACAATTCGTGGTTTCTGACCTGCAGCAATGAGTGATATTTTTAGGAACCTCTCTTGGGGTTTTTGATAATTATTCAGTATCCTTAAACTTCTAAAACTATCACTTACCTCCCTTATCATTCAAACTGAACGTCACAAGTCACCAATTGATATTTTTACCCACAATACTATAGGTTTATTCTGGAAAAATACTTTCCAACCAAAAGAATTGGCAGGATTTTCTTCTTTTGCTTTTTTTTTCTTTTGAATTTTGCCCTGTTTTAATAAAAATGTCGCATATATTAGTCCCAATTCAGGAGATTATATTTTTTAGCGTAATTCTTTTATGCCAGTTTACCTACCACATTCCCCGCATTAATTTCATTGCCTTCATATTATTGGAAGAGTTTGTATTTTCACTAGCGAAGTTGAGCTTGTTTAGGGTTTTTTTTCCTCCGCTCTCAATTTTTTTTTCTTAGTTTTGGCTCTCAAAAATTTCTGGTTGTGGCCTTGCAATTAGAACCACTTTTTTTTTTTTTTACTAATATTGAAAGATTTGGTGAATCGGATGACTTCCCACTTGAATTTCAAGAGACCAATCTTGTTCTCTCTATTTCTTTACTTTATATTTTAAAATCTGTTCATCAATGTTTCAATTCTTTTCACCTCAACTCTCTCCATATGCATTTCCAGCAACATAAGTATCCGTTCCGATTTCAACAATAATGTGCATAATAGTTGTTATTGTTATATTTAGTTGCATTACAATAACAAACACTACACAAATTTTTCTTGAATTTTAAATCTTTTATTAATTCTAATATGGATTTTGCATAATGAACGAACAAGACAACTGAAAGGGCAATTTTGAAATAAAAATATGCTCAATTTACTTAAATGAATCATTTAATCTTACTTTGCTCCTAGTTAGGGGTAGTACATGAATCGAGTTGCTCGCAAGAAATTCAGTCAAAGCTCTACTCGAACTCGAGTTTGACTGATACTCGAGTCAATTATTGAATCGAATTCAAGCATCTAGGTAATTGTTAAATTACCTAAAAACCTATATTTTTAGCAAAAATTGTCTTACCACTCGAGCTCGAATTTGATCTTAATTTGCTTCTTGAGCACCTTTATCTTTCACATGAGCCGAGCTTGAGTTTCAAAGTTGATGAGCTCAAACCTGAGTTCGAGCTCAAGTAATGTCTTCAAGCTCATCGAGCTCGAGCTTGAATACATTCCGTATTTGAGTTTGATTCCGTTCATTGCCATTCCTATCCTAGTCATTGAACATGTTACAAAAGAGTTTATTTAGGGGAGGTCAATGAGATTTTCAAAAGTTTAGAAGTTCTAAGTGATATTCACAAAAAACCTTACGGAAGGTTTTCAAAATTATCCGAAGAATCAATTCAAAGCCATTAATGCGTGTGGCACAGATTAACCTTATCAAACATGACCATGTGCATAAAACCCCCACTGGAGTTCATTGCCATACTAACTTATTTCAGCCCTGATGGAGACTTGGCTACTCTTAGCCTTGGCATGGGTTGTTGCATTGGCTTTTCTCTCAAAAGTATCCACTCACAAACGCCTCAAGCAAAATCATCCACCAGGACCAAAACCATGGCCTATTATTGGCAATTTGAAACTCCTAGGTTCAATCCCACATCAATCCTTGCACTTGCTGTCCCAGAAATATGGAGAAATCATGCAACTAAAATTTGGTTCCAGCCCTGTTGTAGTAGCTTCATCCCCTGAAATGGCAAAAGAATTCTTGCAAACACATGACCACATCTTCGCCTCTCGGCCTACAACTGCTGCTGGCAAATACGCTAGCTATAACTGCTCCGATTTGACATGGGCACCTTATGGTCCTTTCTGGCGACAAGCTCGTAAACTTTATCTTACCCAAATATTTAATCCAAAGCGACTTGACTCCTTCGAGAGCATACGCATTGAAGAAAGGCGTGCTTTCATTTCTCGCTTGTATGCTCTCTCAGGAAAGCCAGTAGTTATAAGAGATCATCTAACACGTCTTACCCTCTCCACTGCAAGCCAGATGGTCTTGAGTAACAAGTACTTTGCCCAATCTGAAGGGGAGAGATCTCTACCTACCTTTGAAGAATTCCAAGAGATGATAGATACTTGGTGTTTGCTGAGTGGTGTGTTCAATATTGGGGATTGGATACCATGGCTCGACAGATTTGACCTCCAAGGTTATGTAAAGCAAATGAAAGAACTTCACAAGAAATTTGATAGGTTCCATAACCATGTGCTTGATGATCACCAGGCCAGGAGGAAAACAGAGAAAGATTTTATCCCTAAGGACATGGTTGACATTCTATTGCAATACGCTGAAGATTCAGATCTCCGGGTTAAACTCACCAGAGATCAGATAAAAGGGCTAATTCAGGTGCTCTTTCTTCTCATTGTTTAATCAAATTCCTAGGTCTCTTTGCCTCTTTAAGTTACTGAATCTCAAAGCCAGCAGTCTTGCTTAGTATAATGTGCCATTAAAGATAACTGTCTCCTTTCTTCTAATTAAGAGTTTTTTATTTCCTTTCTAGATTAATAGTATTACAATATTTGATCATAGAGGCACTAACTTTACCATTGTGTTGCTGACCAGAACGTGCTATTAAAGATAACTGTCTTCACCCTCAAAAAAAAAAAAGGATAACTGTCTTCTTTCATCCTTCTGATTAAGAGGGCTATGTTGAATTTTCCAAGATTCCAATACGAGATTTTTGAATACAACTATGATATAAACTAATCTAATCTCTGAAAAAAAAAACTATTAACTAGATTCATATTGATTCATTGCTATTTGAATCCTTTAAATCTTAGGCTGGCCTTTCAAATCAACATGTATTCTTTTATCCTTAAAGAGGATTCTTCAATTTCTCTCTGGTATATGGGATATACGAACTATTTTGCAATACCAAAGTATACGACATAAAAGTGCATGTGATCCGGGGATTATAACTATAATATAAATAACTTTTCCATTATTTTTTGGTATTTCTATTTTAATCCATCATAAAAATAGAAATTATCCATAAGTCTCTATACATTAAAAGTCAATAATGTATAAAAGCCAATATCTTATGAAATACATTAAAATCCAAATTATAATTGATTACTTAATTGGATTTAATCTGATTTTACAATTTGCAATACATAATTATTCATATATAAGTCTAGCATTGGATCTAGGATCCAACAGTTTTTTTCCTTCCAATCTGTTGTAAAGCATGACACTTCACCAATATTTAATCATGGCAGGACTAACATCTAACTTTACCATTATTTGATCATGGCCAGGACTTGCTGGTTGGTGGTACCGATACCTCAGCCCTTACAGTAGAATGGGCATTGAATGAACTTCTCAAACATCCACGTCTCATTCGAAAGGCAACCGAAGAGCTTGACAGAGTGATAGGGAGAGATAAGTGGGTGGAAGAGGCTGATTTCTCAAAACTGCCTTTTCTAGAAGCGATCATAAAGGAAACTCTCAGGTTACATCCACTGGCAACGCTACTTTCGCCCCGTTATGCCCTCGAGGATTGCACTGTAGCTGGTTATAACATTGCTAAAGGAACAACGGTGTTTATAAACACATGGAGTATAGGGAGGAACTCAAAGTATTGGGATTCTCCAGGAGAATTCATTCCAGAGAGGTTTTTGGAGAAGGATATTGACATGAAGGGACAAAACTTTGTGCTACTGCCCTTTGGCTCAGGTCGGAGGATGTGCCCAGGCTATAACCTTGGAATCAAACTTATTCGATCAATGTTGGCCAACTTGTTGCATGGATTCAACTGGAAATTGCCTCATGGCATGAAACCAGAGGAAATTTGCATGGAAGAACACTACGGACTCACAACTCATCCAAGGATTCCACTTGCTATGATCCCAGAACCACGTTTGCCGGTCAATCTCTATTAGCGAGCATGATTTAAGGCAAAATTGAAATATGTTCCAACTGTATCAATCAAAGGTTAAACTCAATTGTATCATGCCCTTTTGATCACTTAGCTCAATTTAGGTGAGAGCTTGGGAGTTGGGACAGAGTATATTTGACCTAAGGAAACTTTAAAGAGACAATATTGCTCTTGGTGATTTCTATTGTGAAATAAAACAAAAGTCACAATCATGTTGGTTTTTCTTTTCTTTCTTGAAATTTCTTTTGGTGAATTCTATATTGTGAAATAAAAGAAAATTCACAATAACTTTTTTTTGCTAAATAACAAAAGTCCAAATATCGCGATTGTGACCTGTGGAAGAATTGACATGGAAATATTGAAGACTGCAGAGAGAGGAGGGAGGGGGGGTGGAATTGGCTCCCTCGTTAGCAAAGAAGATAGGTGCGCAACGGAATTATATATAACATCTCAAAAATTTAAATTTGACGAACAAACAAGGAGGCACTCAATTAGAGCCACAAGTCTGTTCAAAAGGTAACATTACCCAAAGCAGAGTTGGCACAACTTACTGGAACAGAGAAGGAGCAAAATTAAACTTTGTGCAACGACCAACTTTATGATTGGTTCGCACAAGGCCTATAAAAAAGCCGAAACAAATCTGACTTCTTGACTTCATGCTACCAACACATGTTACAGTTAGGCAATGCTAACTATGAGCCCAATTCCTATGCAACTCAAGAATCTAACCAAACACAGATTGAACATAGACGCCCAATTTAAGTAAAAACTACAGGTGTCGACCTTAATTAAGTAGCTTATGAGTTTACTCTACAAAGTTCAAGCTCAAACTTTGCATTAACCGAGTTCGAACTCAAGTATGAACAGTTCGAGCTACTTGACGAGTTTAATCAAATTCAATCCAATTTCACACACACACATGCATATTAATTTTTTTTTATATATTAGTATAAAATGTCTATTTTATCCCTTAATTTAAAATTATATAAAATATAAATTTATATTTCTTAAACTTGATTAAACTCAATTAGGATTGATGAGTACGAGTTTGAGTTCGAGTTCGAGTAATGCAAAACAAAGTCGAGCTCGAGTTTTCAAGAGTTCAACGTGTTCGACCTCGAACTTGAATCCAAGTTTTTAACTTAGTGCACTACTCGAGTTCATTGGACTTGATTGCACCCGCAAGTAAAATAGCTTTTAATAAATAAAACCCTAATTGGCTTAGTATAGTAGTGCTAACATTATATTTATTAAACTAAACTCAAAAACTAATCGAACACTTTGTTGCGGTGTAGAAAATGTGCCACTCTAAATTATAATTATTACCAATCTTCATCTTCGAGCATAGGAAGGATTAGCCTTATATTTGTGTATATGATATGACTACTTATTTTGCTTGATCGAAGAATTCATCCATATTCACCCACACATGCCATTAGAGCCATCACAGTCTTGACATGATGGGCAGTGACAATGACATAAAGTGCAATGACAAATTAGCACAACGTCGATACACACAATCCCTGCTTTCTATAACCATGAGATGCGGACACTAAAAACCCCAACCCACATCGAAGTGAATCATGAAAGTATGTTAGGTTGAAAGGTATGAAGACTTTTCGTTTTCTACAATTATCTTCCCCTCATGCCAAGGGACAGAAAGCTCCCATTCAGCCAGCTGTTCTTTTCTTCAAAATTGAGGGCTGTAAATAAGGTTGCAACAGTTTATCAATTTGAGAAATTAATACTAAAACATCCATGACAGACAGGCTAGCCTGAAGCCCACAAAATCTCATTAGAAAACACAAGTTATCCTTGGTTTGCTCTAATAATTTAAAGGAAGACGACTATATAATCAAAATGTATCATTCGTTTACTGAACCGTGGATCATGAAGCCCAAGGGGTTCACCCAATAACAATGCCAAGTTTTTTCTCCTGAAGTTTACGAGAGACCCGTTCACATTAAACGGCAACAGGCCCCTGCTTTTTTCATCAGGTTACACTACCGACAAGTCCAGTCAAGAACTTAAATAGCCAAAAAAACATACACATAGAGCAGAAAAAGAACTAAATGGCCATCAAAAAAGTAGATCAAAGTAATCGATACCTTGAAAAGAACACGGAGATCAGATCCCCTGGAGTAGAAATATTCCTTTCAAAACGCTTTCCATATTTGTATTAAGAAACTCCATAAAAATTGAAAATTATTCAAATACAAAATTTCCTAAAATAAAAAGTACACACACATTCAATTTTATAAATAAATTATGGGATAATTTCAGAAACCTCCCCTAAGGTTTCTAACAATTTTACTGAGTCCCTTGAAGTTTAAAAAATTATACATACAAAAAAAAAAAATTAAAGGTGGTGTCAAACACTCCTTTGGTCTAATAAGACCTGTATACCTGTTAGTCTCTAACACAAGCCTCTTTAGGTTTTCCCTTCCTTGTAGTTTAGAATAGAATAGGTTATACAACAGTTATCATCTCGAAAAAAAAAAAAGTCATCTTCAAGAAGTGTTATGACTTTTCAAAATCCATCATTTTCTTTCTTTTCTTTTTTTTCCCTTCTTCCCAAAAAAACAATAGAAGTGATCAAGTTTTGATAATCTGTTTTGAAGGGTACCAAATATGCTTTGCAATATTTTACTATAAGATAAGCAAAGACCCAAAAATACTGTAGCAACTTCCCTCGCTGGCACGTGATACTATGGGTGAATTTTGAATAGTTTGTTTGGATAGAAAATTATTTAAAATAATTATTATAATATTTTTTGCGTTGTGATGTATATGAGATAAAAGCCTTATCAAACCTAATCAAATTTACAATTCTAGGGACCCGCTAAATGAGACAATATCTCGTGGTGTCGTCTTATTCACCAATTAACAACAATTTCTTTCCGCGATTGTCGTGTTACCATTGCTGCGACGACATATTTTTCCACGCCAGTACGCCCCAGAAGAGTGAAGTGACACCCACCCGGAGACATTTTTTGTTTTGTAGATGCAATGAATGTCTCGGTTCCTTCTAAAAAAGGAACTGTACATGTTTTACTCATTCACTGGAAGAGGACATTTTACGCAAGTTCCGCAGTTGGATGTTGAAATGTGTACGCAGCAAGCCCTATTATTTGCACAACCAAGATAAGATAAGATGCTAGAAAAAGTGTCCTAATAGGAGACGTCCTTTCTTTCCTTCATATCATTCATTGTCAAATTAATGATAGGGGTATAATTTTATATGAATAATCGGTGCACAACGTGGTTGTGTTTTTGGTTTTAGGAGGATTTGATGCAAATGGGCTGGGAATTGCACGTGAAACTTGAGCTTGATGATGAAAGCTGCCTAACTTGCCTGAACGTGTGGAAGATTGAACTTGAAGAAGAATGGACGCAAGTTGTGCTGGCTGGACTTGGTCGAAAATCGCGCGAACCCGCTTGTTTTGGACATTTGGACTAGGTGCTGGACTGTAGGATACTATACATAGTACTACTCGGAACATTTTCTAGGAGGAAATAGTTGTCTAAACATGAGTTCTGGGATTTTTCTTTAAGATTCAAGATAAAGGCGCGGGATCTAGAGTTTCATCAACTAAAAAGTTCTACATGCTCTTTTATTTTAAAAAGTTTATCAATGGGAAAAAGTGATTTGATGGGCATACTTGATAGATAATCTTGACCTAATGAAGTTGAAGAGGCCACTCACTGTTGCTGTGAAGTTGGGGAATCATTCAAAAAGTTTCTTACATTTTGCCAAATGAATTTTTCAGCCTTCGCTTTTAGAATGTTAATTTTACGTCTGATACAAATTCAAATCAGTAAAATTTGATTCCAGTCTAAGTTTCTGACTACTTTTCATCTGAATCCGTCACATAACTTAGATGTAATTATTTTTTAGGAGCAAAAAAATTAGATACCATTTGTAGTTAAATAAATGACTTAATTTATATTTATTTTTCTCTCTAAAAAAGTGGAGTTTAATCTGAATTATATTTATTTTTCTCCTCAAAAAATTAAGATCGAACCTGATTCATATTTATTTTTGCCCCTAAACAAATGGGCTAATTTCTTGAAATATTGTTTAAAAAAAAGTCGGCAAAATCTAGTCAGTGTTGGATTTGTTCTTAAATATCGATATTGTTATACCCCATGTACTGCATGTGGCTAGAGCTGCAAATGAATCGAGCCGCTTGCGAGCGGTTCAAGTCAAAACTCGACTTGAGTTCAATCAATATCGAACTCGAGCTGGCCAAATCGAATTCGAGCTCAAAGCGTTAAGCTCGTTAGCTCACGAGCTCGAGTATATATTTATTTATTTATTTATTTTATTTTTTATTTTAATAGTAAAATTACATATATATCCCTAATATTTTATTATTTATTAAGAAAAATAAGCATTTGTTGTTTTTATTAGAATAATTTCCAGAAACTTGAGTTAACGAGCTGCTCACGAGTCAGAAATTTGACCTATATTACGAGCTGACAATTCGAGATACTCGCGAGATAGACTCGACTCGAGCTCGTGCCTGGCTTTTCCTTAATCGAGTTGAGCTCGAACTCATTTTTCTTGACTCGTCGAGCTCGAGTCTATCTGTTATTAAGTCGAGCTCGGCTCGATAAGTCCAAAACTCGATTCGACTCGACTCGTTTGCAACTCTACATGTAGCACCCAAATACCTTTTTTTCAATTTCTAAATTTTTTTAAAGTGTTACTTTATTTATTTTTTATTTTCAAAATAGGCTTCACATGTACTATATTGCCAAAAAATTCAAAAGATAGGTGACGGGTATTTTAATATACGTACAAGTTAAAAAAGCGAATTACACCCGTTCACTGCAAGTATACAGGTCAACTAGTAGTTTAGGTTATATATCGGGTCGATCCCACAGGGAAGAGTGAACAATTACCGGTATTACTACAGCTTCTCTATTATTTAGACTATCAATGAATTATAACAAATTTAACCTTCTCAAATTATACAAAATAACAAATAAAAGCTCCTTAGGTTGTGGTATCCCCAACTACTCATGCAAGTGCTATATTTGGATAATTGAGTACTACATCTAGGCTAGTTATAGTGTAATTTCCTTATGCATTTGAATCCTACTTTCGTAGTGAATCAATTATACTTATAACTAATCCATACCTATTCTCATGGTTATGAAATTAGCTACAAGTTCATTTCTTCAGTGAAATTACATGAAATGAATCACTAAAAATCACATAGGTGCACCTCTACTTTTGTGAGTGTACTCCCTATGTTTAGCACTTCTTGAACTAGTGTTAAATCTCAATTTTCATTGCAGAAACAATACCTTAGATAATCACAATCAATGGTACCAGATTAATCATGATTTAAAGAGCCAAAGTGCTAAATAACTTGCTCAAATCATAGCAATCAAATAACCAAATAATAAACACTAACAATTATAGAAAGTTCAACCAAACCCAAGGCATAAACTTTAGAGATACATATTGAACACAAAATCCAGAACTTGCATATCGACTAAACTTAGAATCCAATACAAAAGATAAAGAGTTGGAAAAGAGATAACTCTTGTCACATGAGCTTCAACTCCTCCTTCTTCATCTCCATTTTCATCTTAATCTAACTAATATACAAGAATGGATGAACTACTAGCTAAATTATCCTACACTAAGAAGAATGGCAGAGCTACATTTTTGCAGTCCAAGCTTTCTCCCGTATCTCTCTCTATTCTTCCTTCAATCTTGCAAGCTTTGACTATATAAAAGTGAAAGTTGGTCAAGAAGTGAGGTTTACACCTCCCTTTTACAACTGGGAATGTTTCTCACATGTGTAGCATCACATGTGACTTAGTGGAGGTGAAATTGAATTTTTTGCGTAAAGAGCAGACTTCTTTGACCACAATCCGGCCAGAAATCCGGCCAAGTTCCGGCCGGATTGCTACAGTGACGTTTTGGTGCACTTTTGTTCAATTTCCAGCTCTGCTCCGATTTTGCGTCAACTTCAACTGAACTTTTCTTGATGATAAAAGCTGATTTAGCTCTTGACCAAAACATAAAACTTGTAGCCCTTTGAGTTAGCTTTCAATGCATCAAGAATCACCTCATTTGGATCTGTGTAGGCTGAGAAATGACCGAAATACCCTTGACTGCTCACTGCCCTGTTTCAGCTTCGACCAATGGAAATTAGTTATTGTAATTCGGCTTTTTGACCCTGGAAAACCTTCAAACTGGATTCAGATGTCTTCACAAAAGTTGTAGATCTATCTCTTATCTTCAAATTGGTTTAAGAATCATCTCAATCCGATCATTGTAGCTCAATTTATAGCCAAAATACAAAAATGTGTCAAAACTATCAAAATACACAAAATCGAAGTAAAAAGCGATAAAAACCTCATTAATCACTTAAAAGCATTTTTCACCAATTATAGCCAAAATGATTCATTTTCTTCCAGTAATATAACCAAAGTGACTGAAAATAATATAAAATGTCATACAATTATTACGTAAATTAGTCACTTATCAATGGGGGCCGTGGTTATTTAATTAGGTGCAGTTTGGTGTGCATATATATTGTTAGGTGCTTTAGTTTCTGCCCTTTCCCTCTTGATGATGCACCATACGAAACTTCAAGACCCATTTTTTTCTTTTCTTTTTTTTTCCTTTTTCCCCAAAAAAAATGGTGATCAAGTTTTAAAATAGTAATCCTTTTTGTTTCATTTTTCTGGGAACTAATTAATTGTATGATCAATACGATCGTACTAGCTGCTGTTAAATTAATGTTTTAGCTTTATTTGCTGTTTGATTAGCAAATGGCAGTAATAGACAATAATATATTTTGAAGGGCAGCAAATTAAGGCATCAACAGGGTGAGGTACGTAGACTCCGAAGAAGATCAGTGGATTTGGTGATATGTTTTGCGATATATTAAAATAAATACAAAGGCGGCTGCCGCAACTATTCATGTACGTGCATAAACGTGGAATGAAAAAAAAATGTGGAAAACAATGAAATTATTGTGAATGGGTAAATTAAAAGCAAATCCGGCACGTAGTGGAGTACATGCAAACCCCTATTTTATTCTTTTTTGTTTTGACAGAAGGGTCCCTCTTGGAGGGGATCTTTTGCAATATAGGGACGTCACGTAGTATGTTGTCCCTATTTCGAAAATTAAAAAAACAAAGTAACATTTCAAAAACAAATTCAAAATTAAAAAAAAAGTGTTTCAGTGTCGAATGAAATACACGTGCCACACCATAGACAAAATCAGTGCCCCTAAATGAAGAATAGATCCACAACTCAATTCGTTTTGTCAACCTTTTTTTTTAACAATATTTGAAGAAATTACCCTAAACAAACGGGATTTGATCTTTTTTTTTTTTAATCCGGAACATGTCCGGACTCTCGAACCTTTAGGACCCGAGCCGTCACATCAAACCAGAAGAGTGTGTCATGGCCCCCATGCAGTGACCTCGGACGAGTCACAGGGGTTTAAGTCCAGAATAAGATTCGAACCCAAAATCTCAAGAGTCCTTACAAGCTCGCTTACTGCTAGACCACCCCTGTGAGGGCGGAGATTTGATCTTTTCATGCCTAAAAAATAGTAACATGTGAGATACGTGGTGATTTTAGGCTAAAAGCGGTTGAAAAATTAAGAGGCACCAAATTTTATAGATTTGAATTTGTAAGAGACGTAAAATTAATATTTTAAAAATGAAAAATGGAAACATTGATTTAACAAAATATGAGAACATTGTGAACGATTTTTTGAATTAAGTTCCAACACAATTGGTGGTTTCTAACCTAAAGAAACAAGAGATAATTTTAGGAATCTCCCTTGAGGCTTCTGAAAATATTATTCAGCACTATTAAACTTCTAAAAATATTACTTACCTCTCTTGTCGTTCAAAGTCTACATCACAAGTCACTAATTGATGTTTTTACCCTCAATACTATAGGTTCATTTTGGAAAAATACTTTCCAACCAAAAAAAAAATTGGTATGATTGTCTTCTTTTGCTTTTCTTCCTTTTTAATTTTGCCCTATCTTTAATGCAAGTGCCAAATATATTTCAGTCCCAAATCAGAATCTTATATATTTGAAAGTGCAATTTTTTTTACACCAGTTTACCTACCATTTTTGACTCAATCTGTTCAACTCATTAATTTCATTGCCTTCATATTATTATTATTTTACTAGCAAAATTAGAGCCTGTTTTAGGGTTTTTTTAATTTTCTCTGCTCTCAAAAAAAAAATATTTTTGGTTGTGACTCAAAAGTTTCTGGCTGTGGCCTTGCAATTAGAACAACAATTTTGTTCACTAGTAGTGAAAGATTTGGCAAATTGTAAGACTTCCCTCTTAAATTTTAAGAGACCTTACTTGTTCTTTCTAATTCTTTACTTTATATTTTCAAAATCTGTGCATCAATGTTTCGATTTTTTTTCACCTCAACTCTGTTCATATGCATTTTCAGCAGCATAAGTAACTGTTACTATTTCGAAAATGATGTGCTTAATAGTTATTGTTGCTATATTTAGTTGCATTACAATAACAACCACTATACAATTTTTCCTTGGCTTTTAAATCTTTTATTAATCCTCATATGGATTTTGGGTAATGAATGAACAAGAAAGACAACTAAAAGGGCAATTTTGAAGTAACAATATGTTCTGTTTACTTAAATGAATCTTTTAATCTTACTTTGCTCCTAGTTCCTGAACATGTTACAAAAGAGTTGATTTAGGGGAGGTCAATGAGATTTTCAAAAGTCTAGAAGTATAAAGTGGTATTCACAAAAACCTTAGGGAAGGTTTCTGAAATAATTCAAAGCCAATGCATGTGGCACGTACAGAGATTAACATTATCAAACTTGACCATGTCTATAAAACCCCCGCTGGAGTTTGGCATTTAAACCCCCACTTGCTATTCAGCCCTGATGGAAAGCACCTGGCTACTCCTAGCCTTGGCATGGCTTGTTGCATTGGTTTTTCTCTCAAAAGTATCCACTCACAAACGCCTCAAGCTAAATCATCCACCAGGACCAAAACCATGGCCTATTATTGGCAACCTGAACCTCCTCGGTTCAAACCCACATCAATCCTTACACTTATTGTCCCAGAAATATGGAGAAATCATGCAACTAAAATTTGGTTCCAGCCCTGTTGTAGTAGCTTCATCCCCTGAAATGGCAAAAGAATTCTTGCAAACGCATGACAACATTTTCGCCTCTCGGCCTACAACTGCTGCTGCCAAATACACTAGCTACAACTGCTCCGGCATGTTATGGGCACCATATGGTCCACACTGGCGACAAGTTCGTAAAATTTGTCTAACCCAAATATTTAGTCCAAAACGACTTGATCGCTACGAGAGCATACGCATTGAGGAAAGGCATGCTTTCATGTCTCGTTTGTATGCTCTCTCAGGAAAGCCAGTACTTTTGAGAGATCATCTAATCCGTTTTACACTCTCCGCTGCATGCCAAATGGTTTTGAGTAACAAGTACTTTGCCCAATCTGAAGGGGATGGATCTGTAGTTACCTTTGAAGAACTCCAAGAGATGATAGATACCTGGTTTTTGCTGGGTGGTGTGTTCAATATTGGGGATTGGATTCCGTGGCTCGACAGATTTGACCTTCAAGGTTGCGTAAAGCAAATGAAAGAACTTTACAAGAAATTTGATAGATTCCATAACCATGTGCTTGATGATCATCGGGCCAAGAGGAAAACGGAGAAAGATTTTATCCCTAAGGACATGGTGGACATTCTATTGCAATATGCTGAAGATCCTGATCTCCAGGTTAAACTCACCGGAGATCAGATGAAAGGGCTAATTCTGGTGCTATTTCTTATCATTGGTTAATCAAATTTCCAGATCTCTATACCTCTTTAACTTACTGAAACTTAAAGCTAGCACTTTAGTTTAGCTTACTATAATGTGCCATTAAATATAACTGTCTTTTTTCTTTTGATTAAGAGGTTTTCTGCTTTCAATATGTTGTCAAGCATGATACTTCATCAGCATTTGATCATGGCAAGACTAATTTTACCAAGATTTGATCATGTCCAGGACTTACTGGCTGGTGGTACCGATACCTCGGCGTCCACAGTAGAATGGGCAATGAATGAACTTCTCAAACATCCACATCTCATTGAAAAGGCAACCGAAGAGCTTGATAGAGTGATAGGGAGAGATAAGTGGGTGGAAGAGGCTGATTTCTCAAAGCTACCTTTTCTAGAGGCGATCATAAAGGAAACCTTTAGGCTACATCCAATAGCAACGCTGCTTCCACCCCACCATGCCATTGAGGATGGCACTGTAGCTGGTTATCACATTCCTAAAGGAACAGTGGTGTTTATAAACACACGGAGTATAGGGAGGAACTCAAAGTATTGGGATTCTCCTGAAGCGTTCATGCCAGAAAGGTTTTTGGAGAAGGACATTGACATGAAGGGACAAAACTTTGCGTTTTTGCCATTTGGCTCAGGTCGAAGGAGGTGCCCAGGCTATAACCTTGGACTCAAACTTGTTCGATCAACGTTGGCCAACTTGTTGCATGGATTCAACTGGAAATTGCCTCATGGCATGAAACCAGAAGAAATTTGCATGGAAGAACTCTACGGATTCATAACTCATCCAAGGACTCCAGTTGCTATGATCCCAGAACCACGTTTGCCGGTCAATCTCTACTAGAGATCGTCTGATTTAAGGGAAAATTGAAATGTGTTCCTTGTTGGCAAAATAAACCAAACCTACAAATTGTTAGTGTCAGATTTTTAGTGGTTGTGTGATTTAGAAATTAATATTTTATTTGATAATTTCTTATACAAGTGGTTTCTTTTTCAATATAAGTTTGCTAGGTTATAAATAAGACATTATTTAGTATATTTTTCAAGAGAGTCCAAAAAGGGTCTGTAAGGTTTTATTATGGTATAAGTTTCTTCTACTATTTTGAAATATCAATAATAGTGTGAATTATTTATTTCTTTTGTCTCTCATAAATATGTTAGTGATTGTTTCATCCTTTAATCTATAACCCTACACGCCTTACTTATTATTAGAACTTTAAAATTTGGAATCTACAATTGGTATCACGAGCCAAACACGAGGTTAGTATTGGGCGTTTCCATTGTCAGAGAGTTAAGGTGTTTTTGCTATAAGAGAATAAAGGCACAAATTTATCGAACAGTATTCGATTGATTAAATTAGACCACAAGGTTGGTCTTGAAGTGTATAGTTGGTGAGAAATTCAATCATAAGATTGGCTCGAAAATTATTAGATTGTTACAGGTGCTATGACAGAGATTAGAGAAGAATCTTATCAGAGTTGTTGATTGCTGTGGATTATTAGATTGAAGAATTTAATTAGTTAATCAACCAATGAGGCCAAGAAACTTGAAAAAAGAGGAAAGAATTCGTTGATATACGTGAGTTATTAATGATGGATGTGTTTTGAGATCTATGTAATAATGAAAGGTATATAGCATACTAACTCCTAAATATAAAAGCCAAGAATCATATTATTGTTGATCTTTAAGAGTAAAAAAATATCTCGAACATTGCAATTTAGATAATTTTCTTGATGGATTGTTACAAATGAATTACCAAAACATGTTGTCAAGAGGAATGCTAGATTATTTTTTCAAGTTATGTGAAAAACAATGTTTGACTGTACTTCAAAATATTTGTTCATCGTACGAAAATACTTTGTATATTTTGAAAGAATATTTATTATGTTTTGCAAACTGTTGAATTGAATGACGCTTTTAAATCAAAATTTGGTTATTGGACATGGTTAGTTGATTTTGGGAGTGATAGATTTGTAGATGACATGGGTGATTTAGAAGATTTTGAATGGGTTGATAGTTTAGACTTGCATACCATATTTGGAGAAATTGGGAGTGATGATTTTGTTGAAAAAAAATGTGTTAATTTGACAAAGAAAGAACAAAATTTTGATTTGATAAGACAAGAAGAAGATGAAATTGCTATTGAAAAATTTGTTGGTTTGGACTTTCTTCAAGATGATGGTAAGATGTTTGATTTGATAGATATGGATTTATTGGAGTTGAAAAATATTTTACTTCTAAAGAATTGATTGACATTGTGAACTTTTTTTTGGTAATTGTGGTAGTGGAATTCTTGGATTGTTTGGTGATGATCATTTTGATAAAAATGCAAACTAGGATTTTGTATTCTTAGGCACTTACGTTGGTAGTAAAGATGGTGACTCTAGTGATGAATGGCTTTGTATGAATAAGTACTTTGATCCAAAGGAAATTATTTGCAAAATACAAAGTGCATTCACTGTCACGAGTAAAGATGAAATAAAAATCGGCAACAAGATAGAGTTGCATGTCAATTATACTATGACATGGATTTGCATGGAGACTGTTGCTCTAGATAGAGTTGAACCTATCTCAATGAAGAGTTTGGTTTAAGAGAGGCAATGTTGACAAAATAAGCCAAGCCTATACTTTTCTACTTATTTATTTACTAATTTTATTGGTATCAGATTTTCAGTAGTTGTATGATTTAAAAATTTGTGTTTTATTTGGTAATTTCTTATGTTAGTGATTTCTTAATTAACAAGTTTCCTATATATATATATATATATAAAGGAGTTGTTGTGTGGCTGTTGGATAATTTTCATCTAACCATTTTGAGGGGTACATTAGGCATTTTTGTACCAGTGTACAAGTCATTAATGTTAGGGTACTAGCATTCTAGGTGTATTGGTATGTACATTACCCAGTCTATCCTTAGTGGCTTGATGCTTCCACTTTGCCGATGCTTAGTTATAAATAGGACATTATTTAGAGTGTTTTCTCCAGAGAGTCCGGAATGAGTCTGTGAAGTTTTATTATGGTGTGACTTTCTTTCATTGTTTTGAGATATCAATAATAGTGTGAATTATTTATTTCTCTCCTCTCCTATAAATATTTGAGTGATTGTTTCATCTTTCAATCTATAACTTTACATGCGTTAATTATTCTTAGAATTCTAACATTTGGGTTCTACATTCCTACCCTGTATCACTCAATGGTTGAACTCATTGATCTGCTCTCCAATTGTATCATGCCCTTTTAATCACTTAGCCCATTGAAAGTGATTGTGATCGACAAATTCCTGCAAGTACGGAGGGGTCAATTAGAGTAATAATTCACCTAAAATATTTTAGGGGTTGAATCCACATAGATGAGTCAATTTTCTACTTTAATTATCGTAACAAAATAATGAAACTTAAATTCAAAGGATTTTTAATTACTAATTAGGAAATTGAATAAATAATCAAATCAAATAAGATATAGGTGAGAAAATAATTGGCAAAAGACTAGGGTTTAGGTTTTAATCCATATTTTGAATTATTTATCTAGTTAATTTCTTAACATGCCAAGAATATATCATGCAAAAGTTTTATCGATTACCTTTTGATACATCCAAATTGCGTCCAATTAAATTTCAAGTCTCTCTCAAAATTATAAATATTTAATTAAAAGAGGTTTTTGACAATTTCACTCGCATCCCTCAGATTTGAATAATTACACTAACCTCTCTTCATATAGCTAAATGATTACAATATTCTTCACTTATAAATAATTCATACAAACAAAAAAAAAATACCCTAGAACTACAACTAGTTTTTCATTCTACAGCAACAGTTGCCACATAAACAACTTTTATTCTCTCTCTCCGACCCTTTCTCCTACTTTCTTTCTCCTGAATCTCATAATTCACTATTTTTTCGCAACTGCCATCTACACAACCATTTAATACATCTCGAATCCTTATTATTATGAAAATAGATCCTCTTTCTTTTTTTTGTAATTATTATTGAATTAAAATTGCCAAATGACAGTTATCGGATTTGATTTGTTGTTAAACTAAATGAAGATGAAAATGATGATGGTGATACAGAATACAGACAAGAGAATAAAACTAATGGCTAAAAAGGAAACTTGAATTGAGGAAGATTGTGTTATTATGTTAATTGTGTAAAAAAGAATTTTGGGATAAAAATTGCAATCGAATTTTCCTAGAGACATGGGACGTTGTTTCTAGTGTTGCTTTTGGTTGCTCCGTGTTGGTTTTCTTAGTGGGTTTGATTATTTTAGCATCAACGAAATTGCAACATTTTGGATTGAGTTTGGATAGTGACATTGGTCAATTTAAGCACTGAATTTAGACCCCAAAAAAATGAGGTTAAAGATTAGGTTGAATGCAAACTTTTATTGTCATAACTGATTTGTATGGGAAGTTTTGGGATAGCAATGGTAGGCTGTCAAAATTGTGAGAATATGGGGATTAAACTGAAGTGGTTTATTGAAGTTGTTATGGTGGTGATTATGTTGTTTACAATAGTTGTAATGTGGAAGAAATTTGTCAGTGTGTTTTTCCCCTTCTAAGTAATAAAGGGGTATTTTAGGATTTTTAAGAACAAATTTAGTATATTGAGTCTATATTGTTACTAAAATGGTAATCATAGGGGAGCTAGGTGTAATTTTTTAAACTAGAGGGGAGCTTCCTGCAATAATAAAAAATCTCAAGGGAGGTTTTTGAAATTATCCCTTAAGTAAATCCTTTAAGATCGTAGATGATTTAATTACATCATACAAATTCTAACCTACTCTCGTGATTAGGTTAAGCATATTTATCTATTTAGTGCATGATTATACATCTCTTCTCAGTTCAATACAATTCTTAAAAGCATGTCTATGGTGGCTAATCGCAAACATGTAATTAAAACAAGATAAATAAATCAAGACAAAAGTAAAAAATTTAACTAGAATAAATAATCAATTTTCTTCAAAAAATCCTAAGCCTAGAAGTAAATTAGTTCATCATAATTGTAAGAATAAACAAGAATTGAATATTGAAAATACAAGACTTCAAATAAAGCGTAAGAAAAGCTTCTTACCGACTCCAAATCCCATGTCTTGACTGTCAATCTCGATTCTTCAATTCCTAAAGAAAGCCATGGAACTAATGTTTTGACAAGTGTTTTATCTCCTAAAAATGTTCTAAGTACTCCCATTTATAGTTTTCTATAATCTCTGTTGAATCTCGAAAGGAATAGGCTTCTTGAAATTGAAGAAAACGAGCCCCGCATAGTTTTTTGATGACATCCGGCGACAAGTCAATTTCAAGATCAATTTTCCACGCCTTTGGAATACATTTCCTCCTCGATCTCACTTTTTTACAAGTTAGGGTCCAATTAAAGCACAAAAAGGCATAATCAACCAATAATTTACATATGTAACTTTGCTAAAATCCACACCCTATTAGAGAGCTTGGGAGTTGGGACAGTAAATTTCACCTAAGAAAACTTTAACGAGACAATAATATTCCTAGTGGTGATTTCTATTGTGAAACAAAATAAAAGTCGCAACCAAATTTTTGTCTTTCTTTAAACTGCTTTTGGTGAATTCTATATTATGAAACAAAACGAAAGTCACAATCAAATTTTTTTTTTTTGCTACAAAACGAAAGCCAAAATATCACAATTATAACATGTGGAAGAATTCACATGGAAATATTGAAGATTGAAGAGAGAGATAAAAAAAAAAAAAAATAGGTACATAACGGAATTAAATGTCCTACCGATACTAAAAGCAGGAGCTTACAATTGAGGTTGGAATTGGGTTGACTCGATTGACCCTTTATTCCAAAGCTGATTGGACCATTTTTGAGGTAGCAATTGTTGTAATTTTGGCAACTTCAGTGGCAAGTGAAAACATCGACATACATCTTCTTGGTCTCTTTTTCCGCTTCCATTAAAACTCTGACAGGACCGAATGATACGGCAGAAAGTAGCCATTGTTCCAATTACACATCCATTTTCATGCTTAATCCCTCTCACCCCTCTCAATTTTGCTTTCTACATAAATTTTTTTTTTCCCATCAACTTTTTTAAGTTTTTTTTTTTGATGGAGTTTTGTTTCAGTACGTTTTTGTTAACTAATTTGTAAGTTTTTTTTTTTAATGAACTGTGAATTCTCGCAAAATTGAAACTCTGGACAAATGGAAGGAAGGGATATGCTAAACAGGTTTAAGTCAATCAATTTGCCTTGCAATTGTCCAAAGTATTAAAGAAATTAATGTGGTTTCTTATAGTCCAATTAAGTTGTGCACCATAAAGTTTAGTTAATGACAATTTAGTACATAAAACTTCTATTTCATGCTACAAGCGCCTCCAATCCAATTCATAACTGTATGCTAATGATGGTTGAACATATATAAGTTACACATTTGAGAAGCAAAATTATCCTAGATAATGATAGATATGTGAGGATGTTATTGTAGATATCAGTCTCTTTAGCATTGATGAATTAGTGTTTAATTATGGCATTTCAATTTAACCGTTGGCAAGTAATTGCGTGACAAGTCCCTGAAAAATGATTGTCAATACGAGATACAGATAGAGATAAAAGTAGGATGTTGTTGTAAAACTAATAAACTACTATAGTATAAATTGAAATATTAGAGAAATGAGTAGAGAAATGGAGAATGATATTCTTGTATTCCAACTAATATAAAAGGTCTTCAAAGGGTGTCAATGTACCTCTATATATAGGTGCTACAAGATTAAAGGTACATTAATCCTATTAAATACCCACTACTACAAGAATATGAAGAAACCTATGAAACGGTTTCTCCACTACATGAATAGATTTATGGATTGTAACTTCTATATATAATGTATCCATAAATCATGAATTAATTCTCTTGGGAATATAAAGGGACATCCACATTTTAGTTGTTTCATAACACTCCCCCTTGGATGTCCATTACACAAAGAATATGCCTCGTTAAAACCTTACCAGGGAAAACCCATCGGGACAAAAACCCTAGTGAAGGAAAAAGAGTACACTATTCTTGTGTATTAATTTCTCCCCCTGATGCAAACCTGTTTCACTTTTGTTCAAGGTAGAACCTCCGTTTTCACCTTTTGCTCAAAAGTAGAGATTTCGTGCTGATAACGTGTTGTAAAACTAATAAACTACTATAGTATAAATAGAGATATTAGAGAAAGATGAAGAGAAATGGAGAATGATATTCTTGTATTCCAACTAATATAAAAGGTCTTCAAAGGGTGTCAATGTACCTCTATATATAGGTACTACAAGATTAAAGGTACATTAATCCTATTAAACACCCACTACTACAAGAATATGAAGAAACCTATGAAACGGTTTCTCCACTACATGAATAGATTTATGGATTGTAACTTCTATACATAATGTATCCATAAATCATGAATTAATTCTCTTGGGAATATAAAGGGACATCCACATTTTAGTTGTTTCATAACAGATGTATCTAATTTTACATTTCTCTTATCAGAATTGTTGAAGAGTCTGGAAAATATTTCAATAACAACAGTCTCTAATGCATGAAAAAAGTCATGATTTTGATATCCTTTAACGAAAGTAACACAGACTTGCTTTTTTTTTTTTTTTTTTGAGCCCAAAAACTTCCCAGTACTTTCCAATTTATTGGTTAATGGAATAAGAACTTTCCCAATATAGTTCATTCACTATTTATCCATAATTTTAACAGATTCTTCTCATGGCATAGAACTTATCCAATAATAAATTCAAAATACTCATAATTGTTAATTCAGGATAGCCGCAAAAGCAATTAGTAAATGGAAACGTTTGATGAAGAAAGTAAATTCACAAATCAGGATAGTTGGCAACAGAGACACTTGCAAGCTTTTGCAGTGAATCAAGTTTAGAAAATGAGAATGTGATTCATTGGTTAACCCACTGAAGGATAGGTTCATGCCAATTTTTCTTATACCATATTCTGACCTAATGCTGATCATGGCTTCAACTGGAGTTTCTAGAAGTGATGGTTTTAATAAGATTAATTGAAATAAAATGATAAATTTAATATTGTATTAAGGCATTTTCCCAGGCCCACAGTATGAAATTTTCTACTTTTATTAATTTATAGTCATATTATAAAAAAAAAAGAGTAAATTCAATGCATGTATGGCAACCTTTGAATCTATTACTTGAGTTAACATTGGTTAATTCAACTATTATGTTTTAAATTTCAATGCATGTTCTATTATTTAGTGTTTGTTTGGATAGAGTATTATTTAGAATAATTCTTATAGCATTTTTTTGTGATGTAATGTATGTGAGATAAAAAAGTGATTGGAAATATAAAAAAGTGGGTTGGAAAATGTGTTTATGATGCAAGCAAAATATTATTTGAAAAAATTTGGTATCTAAACACTCATGATTCATACCACTAGTTTTGGAAAAATTTGGAAAAATTCATAACATGATTCATAACACTACTATTTTTTTGGAAAAATTCTTGGATATTATAGTTTTTCCTACCACTATTTTTTTAATGATTCATCTCATATTCCAATGTTGTCCAATGAAAACTACATCGAATGGAAGAACACATGATTCTTCCGACAGTAGAATGCATGGATCTTAATTTGGCATTTCATGAGAATAAACCACTCATTTCCCTATATTATAATTTGTCAAACGAAAAGGCTGCTTATGAACGGTGCGAGCAATTTAATCGCTTAACTTTGATACTCATTAAGGCACATATCAGCAAAGCATTAGGGTTTTAATTACTAATTGTAACCAAGTCAAAGCTTACATGAAGATAATTGATAAACAATTTGTAATCTCTAACAAGGCCTTGACTAGCACTCTTACGAAAAAATTTGCCAAATTGGGTGATATAAATTACCAAATTTGCCAAAAGTGGAATGTGAAATTCCTCCAAAATTCATGGAAGGAAAAGAAATAATCAAGACTTCAATAATGGAAAGGGAAGCAAGAATAGCGCTAGGCAAGACGCCATGGATTTCAATTGTTTTTGTTTTTCCAGCGTTCAATTCCTCTAGAGTCTCAATATTTGGATTGTAGGTTTTTTAAGAAAAAATTTTACATTTTTCATGAACATATTTTTTAATATCTTATTATCTTATATATATTAAATTATTATAATATATTTTTTACAAAAATTTAAAAAAAATAACAATCTAAACGCAACTGCAGCGCTAGTGCTTGGCAAGCTTGAAACAACCCTCTCGAATTAAGCAGTGATAATTTTGACAAAAAAAAAATAAAAAATGAAGGTGTGATAATGCTGCACGTCATCTACGATTTTTCAGATTCCTACTTCTTCTATACTTTGACAAAAGATATGTCTAATGTCTGGCTGGAAGTGTGATAATGCTGTACGGCATCAACAATTTTTCAGATTCCTACGACTTCAATACTTTGACGGGATAATTTTAAAAACCTCCCTTGGGATTTTGATAATTTTACTCTGCTCTCCTCAAGTTTAAATAATTAGGCTTACCTCCTTTGACATAATAAAGGACCTATAATAACCTTCACTTAATAGACAATTCACAGTATAATACAATATATTTGTAAAATCCAAAAAAAAATCATATTTATCTATGTCTTGCCTAGCTCCACTCTTCTCTTTTCTAGTTATTATACTATTATACCCTCTTTTTTTTTCTTTAGTTTTATAGATATTACCAAATTGAAATTGTAAAATTAACAGTTCAATTGAAGGAGTGAATTATGTATCAAATTAGAAGAAAATGAAGAGATTCTGAGTGATAGAGAAAGAAATAACGAAATTAATGATTGAAACAGGTTGGAAGATCAAAGATGGAAAATTTACCATACATATATTTTTTGTGTGGCAAGCATTGATGATCCTTTGGATAGTTGCTTTGATTTGGAACTAGAGTTTTTACTTAGGTGGTTGTTATGAATTGGGATGGTGAATTTGTGCAAAGTGTGAAAGAAATGGATTGAATATACTGTATTTTTCTTTTTTACTTTTGTAATAAAGGGTAATTTAAGATTTTTGAGAAAAAATCTAGTTTGTTGGACCTATATTATTATATAAGCAATAAAAACAAGGAGTTAGATGTAATTTTTAAAATTTCAAGAGAGCTCTTTGCAATTATGAAAAACCTTAAGGGAGGTTCATGAAATTATCCCATACTTTGACAAAAGACATGTCAATGTCAGCAAGACGTGTGATAATGCTGCACGCATCAATACTTTGACAAAAGACATATCTATGTGTGGCAAGAAGTGACATAATATAACGAAGAGCAAATTTTCTAAACAGTCCTTCAACTTTTTAACTAATTCATGTTTGGTCCTTCATCTTAAAAATGAAATAGAATGATCCTTCAATAAAATTTTTTAGACCAAATGGTTATTATATGGCATAGCAGCCAATAAAAAGTTGGATGAAAGTGGTGATGAGATTTGAATTTTCTTGCCTGTTCTGTCACATAGGGACCAATTCGGCCTAAAAAATTTCATTGGAGGGCCATTATGTCCCATTCTTAAGATGAAGGATCACATATGAATTAGTAAAAATTTTGAATGACTATTTGGGGGATTTGCTCCATAATAAAATTGAAAGGCTGGGATGTTTAGAAAATATTTAGAGGCTTTTAGCAAAGTGTATTAATGGGAAAACAATGATTTGATGGCGGCATGCCCATGAGATAATCTTGACCTATTGAACTTGAAGAGGACACGGCTGCTGTGGAAATTAAGTTCAAAGACAATTCGTGGTTTCTGACCTACAGCAATGAGTGATATTTTTAGGAACCTCTCTTGGGGTTTTTGATAATTATTTAGTATCCTTCAACTTCTAAAACTATCACTTACCTCCCTTATCATTCAAACTCAACGTCACAAGTCACCAATTGATATTTTTACCCTCAATACTATAGGTTTATTCTGGAAAAATACTTTCCAACCAAAAGAATTGGCATGATTTTCTTCTTTTGCTTTTTTTTTTCTTTTGAATATTGCCCTGTTTTATGCCAGTTTACCTACCACATTCCCCTCATTAATTTCATTGCCTTCATATTATTGGAAGAGTTTGTATTTTCACTAGCGAAGTAGAGCTTGTTTTAGGGTTTTTTTCCCTCCGCTCTCAATTTTTTTTTCTTAGTTTTGGCTCTCAAAAATTTCTGGTTGTGGCCTTGCAATTAGAACCACTTTTTTTTTACTAATATTGAAAGATTTGGTGAATCGGATGACTTCCCACTTGAATTTCAAGAGACCAATCTTGTTCTCTCTATTTCTTTACTTTATATTTTAGAATCTGTTCATCAATGTTGCAATTCTTTTCACCTCAACTCTCTCCATATGCATTTCCAGCGAAATACGTATCCGTTCCGATTTCAACAATAATGTGCTTAATAGTTGTTATTGTGATATTTAGTTGCATTACAATAACAAACACTGCACAAATTTTTCTTGGATTTTAAATCTTTTATTAATACTAATATGGATTTTGGATAATGAACGAACAAGACAACTGAAAGGGCAATTTTGAAATAAAAATATGCTCAATTTACTTAAATGGATCATTTAATCTTACTTTGCTCCTAGTTAGGGGTGGTAGATGAATCGAGTTGCTCGCAAGGAATTTAGTCAAAGCTCTACTCGAACTCGAGCTTGACTGATACTCGAGTCAATTATTGAATCGAATTCAAGCATCTAGGTAATTGTTAAATTACCTAAAAACCTATATTTTTAGAAAAAATTGTCTTTTCACTCGAACTCGAATTTGATCTTAATTTGCTTCTTGAGCACCTTTATCTTTCACATGAGCCGAACTTGAGTTTCAAAGTTGATGAGCTCAAACCTAAGTTTGAGTTCTAGTAATGTCTTCAAGCTCATCGAGCTCGAGTTTGAATACATCCTGTATTTGAGTTCGACTTTGTTCATTGCCATCCCTATCTTAGTCATTGAACATGTTACAAAAGAGTTTATTTAGGGGAGGTCAATGAGATTTTCAAAAGTTTAGAAGTTCTAAGTGATATTCACAAAAACCTTAGGGAAGGTTTTCAAAATTATCCGAAGAATCAATTCAAAGCCATTAATGCGTGTGGCACAGATTAACCTTATCAAACATGACCATGTGCATAAAACCCCCACTGGAGTTCATTGCCATACTAACTTATTTCAGCCCTGATGGAGACTTGGCTACTCTTAGCCTTGGCATGGGTTGTTGCATTGGCTTTTCTCTCAAAAGTATCCACTCACAAACGCCTAAAGCTAAATCATCCACCAGGACCAAAACCATGGCCTATTATTGGCAACTTGAAACTCCTTGGTTCAATCCCACATCAATCCTTGCACTTGCTGTCCCAGAAATATGGAGAAATCATGCAACTAAAATTTGGTTCCAGCCCTGTTGTTGTAGCTTCATCCCCTGAAATGGCAAAAGAATTCTTGCAAACACATGACAACATCTTCGCTTCTCGGCCTACAACTGCTGCTGGCAAATACACTAGCTATAACTGCTCCGACTTGACATAGGCACCTTATGGTCCATTCTGGCGACAAGCTCGTAAACTTTATCTAACCCAAATATTTAATCCAAAGCGACTTGACTCCTTCGAGAGCATACGCATTGAAGAAAGGCGTGCTTTCATTTCTCGCTTGTATGCCCTCTCAGGAAAGCCAGTAGTTATGAGAGATCATCTAACACGTCTTACCCTCTCCACTGCAAGCCAGATGGTTTTGAGTAACAAGTACTTTGCCCAATTCGAAGGGGAGGGATCTCTACCTACCTTTGAAGAATTCCAAGAGATGATAGATACTTGGTATTTGCTGAGTGGTGTGTTCAATATTGGGGATTGGATACCATGGCTCGACAGATTTGACCTCCAAGGTTATGTAAAGCAAATGAAAGAACTTCACCAGAAATTTGATAGATTCCATAACCATGTGCTTGATGATCACCAGGCCAAGAGGAAAACGGAGAAGGATTTTATCCCTAAGGACATGGTTGACATTCTATTGCAATACGCTGAAGATAATGTGCCATTAAAGATAACAGCCTCCTTTATTCTAATTAAGAGTTTTTTATTTCCTTTCTAGATTAATAGTATTACAATTTGTAGTAAAGTATCAACAATATTTGATCATAGAGGCACTAACTTTACCAATATGTCATGTTCAGGACTAACTTTAACAATGTGTTGTTGACATAACTAGGGATGCCAACGGGACGGGCACCCGCCCGCGGGGTTTCATTGGGGCGGGGGCGGGGCGGGGGGAATTTTTCCCCCCCGTTTAGAAATGGGGCGGGGGAGTCCCGCCCTGCCACCCGTTTGAAGTATATATATATATATATGTACATAATTATATATATAATGATATTATCAATTATACTACTAATTATACATGTCTATTAATAAAAATTATTAATTATTTATACTAAATTTATTAATACATTTATGTTAAATTCCTAACTACACTTAATACAATAACACTTTTTTCTAAAAAAAAACACAATAATAATTTAGTGATTGTATTTATATCAAAAGTGAAAACTTGATTATTTTAGTTATATTTGTTTTATTATATTAGATTGTATTTAAATAACCTTTGTTTATTTATTTTTATGAGTTTCAATTGTGAAGTTACAATGAATAATAATTTGGTGATGTGTTGATATTTTAGTACTTGATTATTTGCTCAAATTTAATTATAATGAAATTATATAATAAAATTTTTTTAATCCCGCGGGAGAAGCGGGGCGGGGGCGGGGGCGGGGGGAATTAAAATGCAATGGGGCAGGTGTGGGGCGGGGGACACCTCCCCCACCCCCGCCCCATTGCCACCCCTAGACATAACGTGCTATTAAAGATAACTGTCTTCACCCTCCAAAAAAAAATGATAATTGTCTTCTTTCATCCTTCTGATTAAGAGGGCTTTGTTGAATTTTCCAAGATTCCAATAGGAGATTTTTGAATACAACTATGATATAAATGCGTACCATTTATAAAACTAATCTCTGAAAAAAAAAACCATTAACTAGATTCATATTGATTCATTGCTATTTGAATCCTTTAAATCTTAGGCTGGCCTTTCAAATCAACATTTATTCGTTTATTCTTAAAGAGAGTTCTTCAATTTCTCTCTGGTATCTAGGATATAAGAACAATTTTGCAATACCAAAGTATACGACATAAAAATGCATGTGATCCGGGGATTATAACTATAATATAAATAACTTTTCCATTATTTTTTGGTATTTCTATTTTAATCCATCATAAAAATAGAAATTATCCATAAGTCTCTATACATTAAAAGTCAATAATGTATAAAAGCCAATATCTTATGAAATACATTAAAATCCAAATTATAATTGATTACTTAATTGGATTTAATCTGATTTTACAATTTGCAATACATAATTATTCATATATAAGTCTAGCATTGGATCTAGGATCCAACAGTTTTTTTCCTTCCAATCTGTTGTAAAGCATGACACTTCACCAATATTTAATCATGGCAGGACTAACATCTAACTTTACCATTATTTGATCATGGCCAGGACTTGCTGGTTGGTGGTACCGATACCTCAGCCCTTACAGTAGAATGGGCATTGAATGAACTTCTCAAACATCCACGTCTCATTCGAAAGGCAACCGAAGAGCTTGACAGAGTGATAGGGAGAGATAAGTGGGTGGAAGAGGCTGATTTCTCAAAACTGCCTTTTCTAGAAGCGATCATAAAGGAAACTCTCAGGTTACATCCACTGGCAACGCTACTTTCGCCCCGTTATGCCCTCGAGGATTGCACTGTAGCTGGTTATAACATTGCTAAAGGAACAACGGTGTTTATAAACACATGGAGTATAGGGAGGAACTCAAAGTATTGGGATTCTCCAGGAGAATTCATTCCAGAGAGGTTTTTGGAGAAGGATATTGACATGAAGGGACAAAACTTTGTGCTACTGCCCTTTGGCTCAGGTCGGAGGATGTGCCCAGGCTATAACCTTGGAATCAAACTTATTCGATCAATGTTGGCCAACTTGTTGCATGGATTCAACTGGAAATTGCCTCATGGCATGAAACCAGAGGAAATTTGCATGGAAGAACACTACGGACTCACAACTCATCCAAGGATTCCACTTGCTATGATCCCAGAACCACGTTTGCCGGTCAATCTCTATTAGCGAGCATGATTTAAGGCAAAATTGAAATATGTTCCAACTGTATCAATCAAAGGTTAAACTCAATTGTATCATGCCCTTTTGATCACTTAGCTCAATTTAGGTGAGAGCTTGGGAGTTGGGACAGAGTATATTTGACCTAAGGAAACTTTAAAGAGACAATATTGCTCTTGGTGATTTCTATTGTGAAATAAAACAAAAGTCACAATCATGTTGGTTTTTCTTTTCTTTCTTGAAATTTCTTTTGGTGAATTCTATATTGTGAAATAAAAGAAAATTCACAATAACTTTTTTTTGCTA